>NC_086444.1:209939071-210239071 GCF_028390025.1 Pseudophryne corroboree
CGCTGGCGTCGGGGGAGAACGGGGGACGGATGCCACAAATGACAGGGGGGGCACAGGCCCGAGTGCCCCCCCCCCCTGGATCCGCCACTGTACATGGCAATATACAGTATCTATATCAGTATAGATATATACTGTATATAACTATATACCCTTTATACTAAAAGGTTTACGCTGCTCCTCACCTGTATGGAGTGTATTCAAGTGTTTTGTGCACCAGCGGCCATTAGATGGTGCCCAGCGGAGCAATTCAAGTGTAAGTTATGGAGGGGATCCAGCCTGAAGATCGACACTGTCTAGGTCGACAATGTTTAGGTCGATCACTATAGGTTGACAGTCACTAGGTCGACAGGGTCTGAAGGTCGACAGGGTTTCTAGGTCGACATGTGCTAGGTCGACAGGTCAAAAGGTCGACATGAGTTTTTCAAAAAAAATAATCTTTTTTTTAAACTTTTTCATACTTAACGATCCATGTGGACTACGATTGGAACGGTAATCTTGCCTGAAGCATGGCGAGCGAAGTGAGCCATGCGAGGGGACACGGTGCACTAATTGGGCTTCCTGGTCATTGTACGGAGAAAACGACACAAAAAAACATGAAAAACGCATGTCGACCTTTTGACCTGTCGACCTAGCACATGTCGACCTAGAAACCCTGTCAACCTTCAGACCCTGTTGACCTAGTGACTGTCGATCTATAGTGGTCGACCTAAATATTGTCGACCTAGACACTGTCGACTTGATGATCCACACCCGTTATGGGGGTATATTTACTAATATTCGTAATTGTCAGGATTTGGAGGGAGATTAAACACGAATGACATTGAATGTGTGAATTTGCAACTTTTTTTATTTTTTACGCCTCATTTACTATGCTGTCGTATTCTGCATTTTCGTTTTTTCCAATGTCGATGTCATTCGTAATTTCGGCCAGTGTTTTACGGGAGTGATTAATAAAACACTGCCGAACTTAACACAATGAATCCTGGCCGGATCTGTGAGATCTGTGCAGGGCTTCATTGTGTACCTTAAAAAAATTGCCCTTGGGTGGCTGGAGGGAGGGGGGGGGGGGCTTGATTTAAGGGGTCCCCACTCCTCCAGGGTACTAGTTGGTGATTTAATGCCACGGCCGCAGGGACCAATATAAAAGTGTCCCCCGGCTGTGGCATTATCTCTCTGACTAGTGGAGCCCGGTGCTGGTGTTAAAAATACGGGGGACCCCTACGTCTTTTGTCCCCTGTATTTTTTGCACCAGGACCAGGCGCAGAGCCTGGTGCTGGTTGTTAAAATATGGGGGAACCCCTGTCAATTTCCCCCCCGTACTTTTACAACCAGGACTGGCTCAAAGAGCCCGAGGTTATGCTTAGGAGGGGGGACCCCACGCAATTTTATTTTTTATTTTTAACTCTTTCCCACCCCTTCCCACTGATAAACTTGCATGGATCTCACGGATCCGTGCATGCCTATCAGAACAGGTCTATTTTAAAACTGCTTTTTTTTACGATTTGTATTTTTTCACGGCAGTGTTTGGTTATTGCCGGCAGTGATTGTGAATTCGAATTTTAAGTAAATTACCGAGTTGTATAAAATAACAGACGTGTTTGACCGATGGTGTATTCATTCGTATTTTTTTTCTTTGCCTTAAAAAAAAAAATACGAATGCCCTCATCACTGCCGAGATTTGTGTTTAGTAAATTCCCGAGATGACACTTTGAAGAAAAAACACCAACTCGGTCAAAATCGGGACTTTAGTAAATATACCCCCTGGAGAGCAGAGTGAATGCATATCTGCTAATAGCATTTCAAAATACCTATAGAAGTACTGTACCTAAACATGAGGAACTTTATAGATAACCAGCACTAACATAGGATACTAGAGATTTTCACAATTCCAATTACTGTTAAATGAAACATAAGTTCAAAAAATAGAAATACCAGACACCAGACTATTAATCGGTGGGCAGCGCTCTCGAAAATACAAGTTTCTAAAGAAGATAGCATGTAAGTAGCACAATGGGATGGATATACTGTGCTACAGTAAGTTTCATATCACCAGTTTTGCACCCTAACAGGATTCATGTGTGTAATTCTGCATAGGAGTCTTCTTACTGAAGAAAGCAAAAGATACTATAAAAACTATACAGCACAAATACAGCCAGCTCATGGGTGCTACTTTGTATGCCACATTAAGTGTAATTAGTTTAGAGGACTGTGGGCCTAATTCATGTTTGTACGCACTTGCCTATGGAGCTGCAAATTTTCAGGCTACAGAATTGCTAATCACCACAAGTGAAGTTGCCGCCCGGAAGAGAATAAAGACGCCCACTGGAGCCATCACAGAGTCCTCAGCAACTGCATACACAAACGCAGCACCGATGCAATAACGAGGAACATCTGACTGCGCAGACTGGAGGCAGCAGTAGCGACGCTGGCGCCATGTTTCTCTACGTACGTGACCATAGTTAAAGACAGATACACATTCCCCTTTGACGTATCTGCAGTAACTAACACACACACACACACACACACACACACACACACACACACACACACACACACACACAGCAGTAACTATTTTGGTGCCCTGTGCCAGAAAGGGAATTGGTGCCCCCCCCACCACACTTACATTAGGGACAGTGCCAAAAATGTAGGGGCGTGGCCTCATGGGGAAGGGACGGGCCACATAATGGAATAGTACCAATTCACATTACACCACACAGTAGTGCCACTTGTACACATTGCACCAGGTAGAGCACTTATACACAATGCACCAAGTAGAGCCCCTTAGACACACTGCTCCAGGGAGCCCACAGCATGACAGAGCCGACACTATTCACCAGCGCGGCACCTAAGCGAGGTAGCACACTCATGAACCAGCAGCCCAGCGCCTCAGCGGGGAAGACCATGACCAGCAGCCTGGCATCACTACCACTCAGCGTGCAGCGCACGGCAATCTATGTGACACACCGCTAACAAGGTTGCTGGGCACTGCAATACTTGTGGGCTGCGAACCTGTATTATATGTGTGTGCCAGCAAATGCTCCCACAGTGCAGATGCCCTATGTGCAATGTGCAGTGCACCACTGGCACACACCTAGTTACGGTTCTGATACAAACACACACACACACACACACACACACACACACACACACACACAAACACACAAACCTGGCCACACTAACAGCAGAGGATCTATTTTGAGAAAAAAACAATTGTTATTAAGGGGCAAATGTTTCAAGAATCTTTTAAGGAGTAGTGAAGTGGACTAATGGAAAAGTTTATATGAGCCAATTGGCTTCTAGCTAGCATTTGACATGTAAATTCTATAACATGGTAGGTAGACGGAGTGTCAGACTAGGGCATGAAGAGCCCACCGTGGGAATGCAGCAGTAGGGGGCCATGTTTATGGGTGTGGCTTGGCTCCAGGGGGTGTGTGGCCAGCAACCATAGAGGCTTGGCAAACTATTAGAAAATGCACTATGTAGTAAACACTGCCAGTGCATGCATGAAAATGTACCACATTGATAGCATCAATGCCTATAGGAAATACACCACAGTCCTGTGCAGTATAATGTATCAGGGGCGCAAATTCAATCCAGTCACCCAGAAGGGAAGTATGAGCTTGACATTTTTTTGTATGAAATGCAGCCATTATGTCTGTCTGGAGAAGCCCCTTCAGGGCTTAGTGACCGGCAGCAGGCGACTCCATTGTCTCCGGGAACATATGTATAATAAATAATTCAAGTAAACTAGGATAAAGTCTGGAAGCTGATCCCTAGAGAGGTGGGCCCATTGGCAGTGAGGCTCACTAGGGATTTCCCCTACTCTGGGTAGACATTGATTGGTTGCTGTGGGTAACTTATCCATGTCTACACTCTTTACAAGGTTGTTAGGTGGGGTACACAGGCGAAATATTGGCAGAACGACATATCTTTCCAATCGCTCAGTGTGTACCCACAATTGCGTGCTCCTGCTCGTTGTCAGCAGGGTTGTCCTACCTGATGTGCTGCACATTAGATTGGGCAACCCTGCTGGTGATGGCATGCAGGTGAATGTGATGGGTAGCAGTATATCGCGTGACCATGCACCGGGTCGTGCAGTATGTAGGACCGTGCAATATATCTTACCATAGGACCTCTGGTCAGCTGGGATACACATGGTGCTGATGTGCACCCAGCTTTAAGGACCCCATACATCAGCAATCGACTGGGGCAATTTGCTGTTTTGAAGACAATTTTGTATATAAACCTGCAATATATGGGTTTCACAGACTGGGGATTCAGACCAAAAATTGATTGGGATTGTTAAATCAGGTTGTCCAACATGTTGGATTTCACAGATCAATTGGAGCTGTAGATTGCTAGTGTATGGTAGCGATCAGCAGATTTGCAGAGCATTTCTAGTAAACTGATGAGCCTTTCAAGATTGGCAGATCTGTAATTGCTAAAAATGATCTGCAAATCACTGAAAAATATCTGTAACGCATGGGCGCAGATTGGTGGATTGGGGAGTCCTTAAATCTGTGAAAAAATCTCGTCTGAAAATTGTTTTTGTGATTACTGATGTACAGTATGGGGGTCATAGCTCTTCCAGCAGATGTAGGAGGACTGGTACAATGGTGCAATGATGAAGAAGATCATCAGCTACTTCTGAATTGTGGATTGAGCCTATACAAGGGCGTTTTATGAGAGGAGGGGACCCGCATGCAGCCTCCGTTGCAGACCCCCTCCTCTCCGGCAGCTAGTAGACGCTGGCATAATGCCAGAGTCTACTGCACATGCGCAGGTCTCCGGGAACATGACTCCTGCACCTTGTTCCCGGGGACATCTCCAGTGTGCATATGCAAATCACTCGGAAATAGCCACTGGAGTGATTTGTGCCCGCACTGAAGGTCCGCCGCCATGGGACTCTGGAGGAGTAACTATACTATATAGGTGCAGTGTGTGTGGTGTGGGCCCTCCCGGACCTAGGGGCCCGTGTGCACCGCACACACTACACCCATTATAGAAACACCTATGAGCCTATAGATGATTAATGTGGCTGCTATATTTGCTGTATGCTCCAGACATACTGTATTACATACTAGTAATTTGGGCCCAGAATATGACTGTGAGAAGCACGGACGGATTAATAATGGGGCGAATGGAGCTGCAGCTCCAAGCCCCCCATTGAAAATAGGCCCACAGAGCTCCCTGCAGTGCAGGCAGACAGTGCTGACAGGAAAAAAAATATTTCCTGTCATCTCACACAGCAGCTCACTCACCTCCGGCTGCTCATTAACCCACGGACTAAACATTCCTATACTTTCCTGTATCATCAGAGGATCCGCCCCCAGGGCCATCCAAAGCTCCGCCCCCAGTCCCATCTGAAGCTCCGCCACATACAACCTGAGGTTCCACCCACTTGGCAATCGAAAATACATGCTTATGATTACCATCCCCTCTGCAGCTTCCCAACAGGAAAATGCCTTATGAAAGAGGGGAAGGGTCTGGTAAAGGTCTGCTGTCTTTAGGAGAGCTGTCTTTTCGGTGAGTTGCAGCCCACACCAGGCCATGAGGTCTCCTCGGCTCTCCTCCTCTATAAGTGGTGTCTATGTCAGTAAGTTTTGTGTGTTGTGTGTATGTCAGTGAGTAGTGCTGTCAGTAAGTGGTGTCTGCGTCAGTAAGTTTTGTGTTTTGTGTGTATGTGTGTGTATCAGTAATTATTGTCTGTCAGTTAGTGGTGTCTGTGTCAGTAAGTTTTGTGTTGCATGTGTGTGTGTCAGCAAGTAGTGTCTGTCTGTAACTTGTGTATGTGGGGGTAATTCAGACCTGATTGTAGCAGGAAATTACCAGTTGGGCAAAACCATGTGCAGTGCAGGTGGGGCAGACATAACAATTGCAGAGAGTTAGAATTGGGTGGGTTATTTTGTTTCTGTGCAGGGTAAATACTGGCTGCTTTATTTTTACACTGCAATTTAGATTTCAGTTTGAACTAGAGATGTGCGGCTGGCACTTTTCGTGTTTTGTGTTTTGGTTGTATTTCCACTTTCGTGTCTTGGTTTTGGCTTGGTTTTGCCAAAACCACCCTTTCGTGTTTTGGTTTTGGATCTGGATGATTTTTGAAGAAAAAAAAACATGAAAACGGTAAAATCACAGAATTTGGGAGTAATTTTGATCCTACGGTATTATTAACCTCAATTACATTAATTTCCACTCATTTCCAGTCTATTCTGAACACCTCACACCTCACAATATTGTTTTTAGGCCAAAAGGTTGCACAGAGGTTGCTGGATGACTAAGCTAAGCGACACAAGTGGACAACACAAACACCTGGCCCACCTAGGAGTGGCACTGCAGTGGCAGACAGGAGGGCAGATATAAAAAAAAAGGCCCCAAACAGCACATCATGCAAAGATGTAAAAGAGGTGCAATGAGGTAGCTGTATGACTAAGCCAAGCGACACAAACAATTGGCCTATCTAGGAGTGACACTGCAGTGGCAGACAGGAGGGCAGATATAAAAAAAAGGCCCCAAACAGCACCTCATGCAAAGATGTAGAAGAGGTGCAATGAGGTAGCTGTATGACTAAGCCAAGCAACACAAACAATTGGCCCATCTAGGAGTGGCACTGCAGTGTCAGACAGGATGGCACTTTTCAAAAACTAGGTCCCAAACAGCACCTCATTCAAAGATGTAGAAGAGGTGCAATGAAGTAGCTGTATGACTAAGCCAAGTGACACAAACAATTCCCACTGGAATTATACAGTAATATCACTGGAATTATACGGCAATATCACTGGAATCATATGGCAGTACCACTGGACATATATACGGCAGTATCACTGGAATTATATGGCAGTAACACTGGACATATACGGAAGTGTCAGACAGGATGGCACTTTAAATAAATAGTCCCCAAACAGCACATGATGCAAAGAAGAAAAAGAGGTGCAAGATGGAATTGTCCTTGGGCCCTCCCACCCACCCTTATGTTGTATAAACAGGACATGCATACTTTAACAAACCAATCATTTCAGCGACAGGGTCTGCCACACGACTGTGGCTGAAATTACTGGTTTGTTTGGGCCCCCACCAAAAAAGAAGCAATCAATCCCTCCTTGCACAAACTGGCTCTACAGAGGCAAGATGTCCACCTCATCCTCATCCTCTGATTACTCACCCCTTTCACTGTGTACATCCTCCTCCTCACAGAATATTAAATCGTCCCCACTGGAATCCACCATCACAGGTCCCTGTGTACTTTCCGGAGACAATTGCTGGTCAAGGTCTTCCCAGAGGATTTTCTAATTCATTTTGATGAACATCATCCTCTCCACATTTTGTGGAAGCAACCTCCTACGCCGATCGCTGACAAGGTTACCGGCTGCACTAAACACTCTTTCGGAGTACACGCTGGAGGGGGGGGGGGGGGGCAACTTAGGTAAAATAAAGCCAGTTTGTGCAAGGGCCTCCAAATTGCCTCTTTTTCCTGCCAGTATACATACGGACTGTCTGACATGCCTACTTGGATGCTGTCACTCATATAATCCTCCACCATTCTTTCAATGGTGACAGAATCATATGCAGTGACAGTAGACATGTCAGTAATCATTGGCAGGTCCTTCAGTCCGGACCAGATGTCAGCTTTCGCTTGCATCACCGCCAGCGGGTGGGCTAGGAAATCTTATCCTTTTCCTTGCAGCCCCAGTGGTTGGAGAAACTGAAGGAGGAGCTGTTGACGGGTCATATTCCGCTTGAGATGACAATTCACTCACCAGCAGGTCTTTGCACCTCTGCACACTAGTTTCTGCCGGAAAGAGAGATATAATGTAGGCTTTAAACCTAGGATTGAGCACGGTGGCCAAAATGTAGTGCCCTGATTTCAATAGATTGGCCACCCTTGAATCTTGGCAAAGCGAATGAAGGGCTCCATCCACAAGTCCCACATACTTAGCGGAATCGCTCCGTCTTAGCGCCTCCTTCAATTTCTCCAGCTGCTTCTGCAAAAGCCCAATGAGAGGAATGACCTGACTCAAGCTGGCAGTGTCTGAACTGACTTCACGTGTGGCAAGTTCCAAGGGTTGGAGAACCTTGCACAACGTTGAAATCATTCTCCACTGCGCTTGAGTCAGGTGCATTCCCCCTCCTTTGCCTATATCGTAGGTGGATAATTGGCTTTAATGGCCTTTTGCTGCTCCGCCATCCTCTGAAGCATATAGAGTGTTGAATTCCACCTTGTTACCACCTCTTGCTTCAGTTGATGGTGGTGTAGGTTCAGGAGTGTTTGCTGGTGCTCCAGTCTTCGGCACGCAGTGGCAGAATGTCGAAAGTGGCCCGCAGTTTTTAGGGCCACTGACGGCATCTCCTGTACAGCCCTGTCATTTTTCAAAAAATTCTGCACCACCAAATTAATTGTAAGTGTAAAATATGGGACGTGCTGGAATTTGCCCAGTTGTAATGCACGCACAATATTGGTGGCGTCCGATATCACAAATCCCCAGGAGAGTGTAAGTGGGGTAAGCTAATGCATGATGTCCCTCCATTTCCGTAAGAGGTTGTCAGCTGTGTGCCTCTTACGGAAAGCGGTGATACATAGCATAGCCTTTCTAGAAACGAGTTTGGATTTGCGAGATGCTGCTACTGGTGCTGCTGCTGCTGTTGTTGCTGCGGGAGGCAATAC
Source organism: Pseudophryne corroboree (assembly GCF_028390025.1). Lineage (NCBI taxonomy): Eukaryota > Metazoa > Chordata > Amphibia > Anura > Myobatrachidae > Pseudophryne > Pseudophryne corroboree. Next base: position 209,947,731 of record NC_086444.1, read on the forward strand.
ATCTACCCAGTGGGCTGTCACAGTCATATTGTCCTTAGTCTGTCCTGTTCCCCTTGTCCACATGTCCGTGGTTAAGTGGACAGTGGATACAACCGCATTTTTTAGGACACTGGCGACACTTTTTCTGTCGTCTCTGTACAGTCTCGGTATCGCCTGCCTAGTGAAGTGAAACCTAGATGGGATTTGGCACCGGGGACACAATACCTCCATCAATTCATCTAAATCATCTAAATCCCACTGCACTAATGGTGGGTACCGGACGCACGTCTAACACTAACATAAGTGTCAAGGCCTCAGTTATCCGCTTTGCAACAGGATGACTGCTGTCATATTTCATCTTCCTCACAAAGGACTGTTGGACAGTCAATTGCTTACTGGAAGTAGTACAAGTGGTCTTCCGACTTCCCCTCTGGGATGACGATCGACTCCCAGCAGCAACAACAGCAGTGACGGCAGCAACAGCAGCAGTAGGCGTACCACTCAAGGATCCTCCCAAGGAATCCCGGTTAGGAGAGGACTCGTCAGTCTGGCCTGCAAGACTACTGACGTTCATGGCTGAGAAGGAAGTTGACATTGAGGGAGTTGGTGGTGTGGCTTGCAGGAGCTTGGGTACAAGAGGAAGAAGGGATTTAGGTGTCATTGGACTGCTTACGCTCTTACCCAAAGTTTCACAACTTGACACTGACTTCTGATGAATGCGCTGCAGGTGAGGTATAAGGGAGGCTGTTCGTTGGTGGTTAACATCCTTACCCCTACTTATTACAGATTGACAGGGGCAATATACAGGATGGCTTGACACCTGTTGTCCGGATTTGTGGAAAAATAATTCCACACCGAAGAGGTGGCTTTTTTGGTATTTTGCCCAGGCATCACAATAGGCTTCTTCATCCCACGGACAACAGGTGTCTCCCCCGGTGCCTGATTTAAACAAGCCACATCACCATCAGAATCCTCATTGTCAACTTCCTCCTCAGTGCCAGCAACACCCATATCCTCCTCATCCTGGTGTACTTCAACAGTGACATCTTCAATTTGAATATAAGAAACAGGACTGTGGGTGCTCCTTCCAGCACTTGCAGGGGGAGTGAAAATGGTGGAAGGAGCCACCTCTTTCCGTCCAGTGTTGGGACGGTCAGGCATCGCAACCGCCAACACACTTGGACTCTCCTTGGGGATTTGTGATACCATCTCAGAACGTACAGTTCTTTTCTGTGCTTTTTCCAGCTTAACTCTTCATTTCTCTAGCGAGAGGATGAGGGCTTCCATCGTCATGTGAAGCTGAACCACTAGTCATGAACATAGGCCAGGGCCTTAGCCGTTCCTTGCCACTCCGTGTCGTAAATGGCATATTGGCAAGTTTACGTTTCTCCTCAGACCATTTAAATTTCTTTCTTTGGCTCTTTGGATTTTACATGCCCTCTACTATTACATTGGGCATCGACATTGGCACACGACGTTAATGGGATTTCATTGTCTGTCAGTGGTGGCAAACCTTGACACTCTAGCTGTTGTTGAACTACATATCCCAGCATGCCCTGCTACAGTTTTGTTATTTGGCCATGCTAAAACTGGTTAGCCATCACTGGTCTATGTTATGACTAGTGGCGGCAGCTTCAGCACTAGGAGGAAATGGTTCTTGATCTTTCCCTATTTTATCCTCCAAATTTTTGTTCTCCAATATTTTTCTGGAGTTATGTAACACAATATGCGGCACAATATGCGGCATATGGCAGCAGAGGACACCACTGTGACTGGTCACTGGACTGACTGATGCACAGGACACTACCACTGGTCTGATGCAGGACAACACAGCAACACTGTAAGTAACTTGTTGTTATTATTATTATTATTATTATACAGCAGCACTGGACATATGGCAGCAGAGGATACAACTCTGACTGGTCACTGGACTGACTGATGGCTGATGCACAGGACACTACCACTGGTCTGATGCAGGACAATACAGCAACACTGTAAGGGACTTATTATTATACAGCAGCACTGGACATAGGGCAGCAGAGGATACCACTGTGACTGGTCACTGGACTGACTGATGGCTGATGCACAGGACACTACCACTGATCTGATCTAGGACAATACAGCAACACTGTAAGGGACTTGTTATTATTATTAAACAGTAGCACTGGACATATGGCAGCAGAGGATACCACTGTGACTGGTCACTGGACTGACTGATGGCTGATGCACAGGACACTACCACTGGTCTGATGCAGGACAACACAGCAACACTGTAAGGGACTTATTGTTATTAAACAGCAGCACTGGACATATGGCAGCAGAGGATTCCACTGTAACTGGTCACTGGACTGACTGATGGCTGATGCACAGGAAACTACCACTGGTCTGATGCAGGACAACACAGCAACGCTGTAAGGGACTCATTATTATACAGCAGTACTGGACACATGGGAGCTGAGGATTCCACTGTAACTGGTCACTGGACTGACTGATGGCTGATGCACAGGACACTACCACTGGTCTAATGCAGGACAACACAGCAACACTGTAAGGACTTATTATTATACAGTAGCACTGGACATATCGCAGCAGAAGATACCACTGTGACTGGTCACTGGACTGACTGATGGCTGATGCACAGGACACTACCACTGGTCTGATGCAGGACAACACAGCAACAGTGTAAGGGTTTTGTTATTATTAAACAGCAGCACTGAACATATGGCAGCAGAGGATACCACTGTAACTGGTCACTGGACTGACTGATGGCTGATGCACAGGACACTACCACTGGTCTAATGCAGAACAACACAGCAACTCTGTAAGAGACTTGTTATTATTATACAGCAGCACTGGACATATGGCAGCAGAGGAAACCACTGTGACTGGTCACTGGACTGACTGATGGCTGATGCACAGGACACTACCACTGGTCTGATGCAGGACAACACAGCAACGCTGTAAGGGACTTGTTATTATTATACAGCAGTACTGGACATATGGCAGCAGAGGATTCCACTGTAACTGGTCACTGGACTGACTGATGGCTGATGCACAGGACACTACCACTGGTCTGATGCAGGACAACACAGCAACACTGTAAGGGACTTATTATTATACAGCAGCACTGGACATATCGCAGCAGAGGATACCACTGTGACTGGTCACTGGACTGACTGATGGCTGATGCACAGGACACTACCACTGGTCTGATGCAGGACAATACAGCAACACTGTAAGGGTCTTGTTGTTATTATTATACAGCAGCACTGGACATATGGCAGCAGAGAATACCACTGTGACTGGTCACTGGACTGACTGATGGCTGATGCACAGGACACTACCACTGGTCTGATGCAGGACAACACAGCAACACTGTAAGGGACTTGTTATTATTAAACAGCAACACTGGACACATGGCAGCAGAGGATTCCACGGTAACTGGTCACTGGACTGACTGATGGCTGATGCACAGGACACTACCACTGGTCTAATGCAGAACAACACAGCAACACTGTAAGATACTTGTTATTATTTTACAGCAGCACTGGACATATGGCAGCAGAGGATACCACTGTGACTGGTCACTGGACTGACTGACAGCTGATGCACAGGACACTACCACTGGTCTGATGCAGGACAATACAGCAATACTGTAACGGACTTGTTATTATTAAACATCAACACTGGACACATGGCAGCAGAGGATTCCACTGTAACTGGTCACTGGACTGACTGATGACTGATGCACAGGACACTACCACTGGTCTGATGCAGGACAACGCAGCAACACTGTAAGGGCCTTGTTATTATTAAACAGCAACACTGGACACATGGCAGCAGAGGATTCCACTGTGACTGGTCACTGGAGTGACTGATGACTGATGCACAGGACACTACCACTGGTCTGATGCAGGACAACGCAGCAACACTGTAAGGGACTTGTTATTATTAAACAGCAACACTGGACATATGGCAGCAGAGGAAACCACTGTGACTGGTCACTGGACTGACTGATGGCTGATGCACAGGACACTACCACTGGTCTGATGCAGGACAACACAGCAACGCTGTAAGGGACTTGTTATTATTATACAGCAGTACTGGACATATGGCAGCAGAGGATTCCACTGTAACTGGTCACTGGACTGACTGATGGCTGATGCACAGGACACTACCACTGGTCTGATGCAGGACAACACAGCAACACTGTAAGGGACTTATTATTATACAGCAGCACTGGACATATCGCAGCAGAGGATACCACTGTGACTGGTCACTGGACTGACTGATGGCTGATGCACAGGACACTACCACTGGTCTGATGCAGGACAATACAGCAACACTGTAAGGGTCTTGTTGTTATTATTATACAGCAGCACTGGACATATGGCAGCAGAGAATACCACTGTGACTGGTCACTGGACTGACTGATGGCTGATGCACAGGACACTACCACTGGTCTGATGCAGGACAACACAGCAACACTGTAAGGGACTTGTTATTATTAAACAGCAACACTGGACACATGGCAGCAGAGGATTCCACGGTAACTGGTCACTGGACTGACTGATGGCTGATGCACAGGACACTACCACTGGTCTAATGCAGAACAACACAGCAACACTGTAAGATACTTGTTATTATTTTACAGCAGCACTGGACATATGGCAGCAGAGGATACCACTGTGACTGGTCACTGGACTGACTGACAGCTGATGCACAGGACACTACCACTGGTCTGATGCAGGACAATACAGCAATACTGTAACGGACTTGTTATTATTAAACATCAACACTGGACACATGGCAGCAGAGGATTCCACTGTAACTGGTCACTGGACTGACTGATGACTGATGCACAGGACACTACCACTGGTCTGATGCAGGACAACGCAGCAACACTGTAAGGGCCTTGTTATTATTAAACAGCAACACTGGACACATGGCAGCAGAGGATTCCACTGTGACTGGTCACTGGAGTGACTGATGACTGATGCACAGGACACTACCACTGGTCTGATGCAGGACAACGCAGCAACACTGTAAGGGACTTATTATTATTAAACAGCAACACTGGACATATGGCAGCAGCGGATTCCACTGTATCTGGTCACTGGACTGACTGATGGCTGATGCACAGGACACTACCACTGGTCTGATGCAGGACAACACAGCAAAGCTGTAAGGGACTTGTTATTATTATACAGCAGCACTGGACATATGGCAGCAGAGGATACCACTGTGACTGGTCACTGGACTGACTGATGGCTGATGCACAGGACACTACCACTGGTCTGATGCAGGACAACACAGCAACGCTGCAAGGGACTTGTTATTATTATACAGCAGTACTGGACATATGGCAGCAGAGGATTCCACTGTAACTGGTCACTGGACTGACTGATGGCTGATGCACAGGACACTACCACTGGTCTGATGCAGGACAATACAGCAATACTGTAAGGGACTTGTTATTATTATTATACAGCAGCACTGGACATATGGCAGCAGAGGATTCCACTGTAACTGGTCACTGTACTGACTGATGGCTGATGCACAGGACACTACCACTGGTCTGATGCAGGACAACACAGCAACACTGTAAGGGTTTTGTTATTATTAAACAGCAGCACTGGACATATGGCAGCAGAGGATTCCACTGTAACTGGTCACTGGACTGACTGATGGCTGATGCACAGGACACTACCACTGGTCTAATGCAGAACCACACAGCAACACTGTAAGAGACTTGTTGTTATTATTATACAGCAGCACTGGACATATGGCAGCAGAGGATACCACTGTGACTGGTCACTGGACAGACTGATGGCTGATGCACAGGACACTACCACTGGTCTGATGCAGGACAACACAGCAACACTGTAAGGGACTTATTATTATACAGCAGCACTGGACATATCGCAGCAGAGGATACCACTGTCACTGGTCACTGGACTGACTGATGGCTGATGCACAGGACACTACCACTGGTCTGATGCAGGACAATACAGCAACACTGTAAGGGTCTTGTTGTTATTATTATACAGCAGCACTGGACATATGGCAGCAGAGAATACCACTGTGACTGGTCACTGGACTGACTGATGGCTGATGCACAGGACACTACCACTGGTCTGATGCAGGACAACGCAGCAACACTGTAAGGGACTTGTTATTATTAAACAGCAACACTGGACACATGGCAGCAGAGGATTCCACTGTAACTGGTCACTGGACTGACTGATGGCTGATGCACAGGACACTACCACTGGTCTAATGCAGAACAACACAGCAACACTGTAAGAGACTTGTTATTATTATACAGCAGCACTGGACATATGGCAGCAGAGGATACCACTGTGACTGGTCACTGGACTGACTGACAGCTGATGCACAGGACACTACCACTGGTCTGATGCAGGACAATACAGCAATACTGTAAGGGACTTATTATTATTAAACATCAACACTGGACACATGGCAGCAGAGGATTCCACTGTAACTGGTCACTGGACTGACTGATGACTGATGCACAGGACACCACCACTGGTCTGATGCAGGACAACGCAGCAACACTGTAAGGGACTTGTTATTATTAAACAGCAACACTGGACACATGGCAGCAGAGGATTCCACTGTAACTGGTCACTGGACTGACTGATGACTGATGCACAGGACACTACCACTGGTCTGATGCAGGACAACGCAGCAACACTGTAAGGGACTTGTTATTATTAAACAGCAACACTGGACATATGGCAGCAGAGGATTCCACTGTAACTGGTCACTGGACTGACTGATGGCTGATGCACAGGACACTACCACTGGTCTAATGCAGAACAACACAGCAACACTGTAAGATACTTGTTATTATTATACAGCAGCACTGGACATATGGCAGCAGAGGATACCACTGTGACTGGTCACTGGACTGACTGATGGCTGATGCACAGGACACTACCACTGGTCTGATGCAGGACAACACAGCAACGCTGTAAGGGACTTGTTATTATTATATTGCAGCACTGGACATATGGCAGCAGAGGATTCCACTGTAACTGGTCACTGGACTGACTGATGGCTAATGCACAGGACACTACCACTGGTCTGATGCAGGACAACACAGCAACACTGTAAGGGACTTATTATTATACAGCAGCACTGGACATATCGTAGCAGAGGATACCACTGTGACTGGTCACTGGACTGACTGATGGCTGATGCACAGGACACTACCACTGGTCTGATGCAGGACAATACAGCAACACTGTAAGGGTCTTGTTGTTATTATTATACAGCAGCACTGGACATATGGCAGCAGAGAATACCACTGTGACTGGTCACTGGACTGACTGATGGCTGATGCACAGGACACTACCACTGGTCTGATGCAGGACAACGCAGCAACACTGTAAGGGACTTGTTATTATTAAACAGCAACACTGGACATATGGCAGCAGAGGATACCACTGTGACTGGTCACTGGACTGACTGACAGCTGATGCACAGGACACTACCACTGGTCTGATGCAGGACAATACAGCAATACTGTAAGGGACTTGTTATTATTAAACATCAACACTGGACACATGGCAGCAGAGGATTCCACTGTAACTGGTCACTGGACTGACTGATGACTGATGCACAGGACGCCACCACTGGTATGATGCAGGACAACGCAGCAACACTGTAAGGGTTTTGTTATTATTAAACAGCAACACTGGACACATGGCAGCAGAGGATTCCACTGTAACTGGTCACTGGACTGACTGATGACTGATGCACAGGACACTACCACTGGTCTGATGCAGGACAACGCAGCAACACTGTAAGGGACTTGTTATTATTAAACAGCAACACTGAACATATGGCAGCAGAGGATTCCACTGTAACTGGTCACTGGACTGACTGATGGCTGATGCACAGGACACTACCACTGGTCTGATGCAGGACAACACAGCAAAGCTGTAAGGAACTTGTTATTATTATACAGCAGCACTGGACATATGGCAGCAGAGGATACCACTGTAACTGGTCACTGGACTGACTGATGGCTGATGCACAGGACACTACCACTGGTCTCAGTGTCGGACTGGGGCATGAAGGGCCCACCGGGGGAATTCAGTGGTAGGGGCCCATGTTTAGGAGCGTGGCCAGTCTCTAGTTGGGTTGCATGGTCTGGGCCCCATGATAAATCTATATTGTAAATACTGCTAGCGCATGCAGAAAATATACTATAGCCCTGTGCAGTATAAGGTAACATATGTATAATGCATAATTTAAGTGCAATTCAACTGCACAGTCTGGAACCTGATGCCTAAAGGAGGAGGTAGGCCACCATGCATTAGGGCCCACCGGTGGTTTCCCCTGTACCCCTGTGGGCCAGTCCGACCCTGACTGGTCTGATGCAGGACAACACAGCAACGCTGCAAGGGACTTGTTATTATTATACAGCAGTACTGGACATATGGCAGCAGAGGATTCCACTGTAACTGGTCACTGGACTGACTGATGGCTGATGCACAGGACACTACCACTGGTCTGATGCAGGACAATACAGCAATACTGTAAGGGACTTGTTATTATTATACAGCAGCACTGGACATATGGCAGCAGAGGATTCCACTGTAACTGGTCACTGGACTGACTGATGGCTGATGCACAGGACACTACCACTGGTCTGATGCAGGACAACACAGCAACACTGTAAGGGACTTATTATTATACAGCAGCACTGGACATAGGGCAGCAGAGGATACCACTGTGACTGGTCACTGGACTGACTGATGGCTGATGCACAGGACACTACCACTGGTCTGATGCAGGACAACACAGCAACACTGTAAGGGACTTGTTATTATTATACAGCAGCACTGGACATATCGCAGCAGAGGATACCACTGTGACTGGTCACTGGACTGACTGATGGCTGATGCACAGGACACTGCCACTGGTCTGATGCAGGACAACACAGCAACGCTGTAAGGGACTTGTTATTATTATACAGCAGCACTGGACATATGGCAGCAGAGGATACCACTGTGACTGGACTGATGCAGCACAATACACCACCACTTAACTGATGCAGCACAACACAGCACCCTATACAGCAGCACTGGACATATGGCAGCAAGAGGACACAAGCACTGTGTCTGGACAGATGCAGCACAATACACGGACACTAAGGACACTGAGAGAACAGAGACACGTTCTCTCTCTACACTCTCCAATGCCAGAGTGAAAATGGTGGCGACGCGCGGCTCCTTCTGTGGAATCCAAACCCCACGAGAATCCGACAGCGGGATGATGACGTTTTGCCTCGTTCTGGTTTCTGAGTCAGGCAGGAAAACCCGAGCCTGACTTGGATCCGGAGTCGGGTAGGGAGGTTCGGTAGGGTTCGGATTTCAGGGATCCAAACCCGCTCATCTCTAGTTTGGACACACCCCACCCAAATCTAACTCTCTCTGCACATGTTATATCTGCCCCCCCTGCAGTGCACATGGGGGGTCATTTTGACCCGTTCGCTCGCTGCTGTTTATCGCAGCCGAGCGAACGAGTCTCTACTGCACATGCGCCGGCGCCGTAGTGCACCGGCGCATGCCAGACGGCTGAAGGCCATGGCAGGGCTGCGATCGCCTCTGACTGATTGACAGGCAGAGGCGGTCGCTGGGCGAGAGGTGGCGAAACGGCGGCATTTGGCCGCTGTTTTCGTGGGTTTGGTCTGGCCAACGCAGGCGTGGCCTGACCGAATGGGGGGCGGGCCGCAGCGGCTGCGTGACATCACACGAAGCCGCTGCGGGCCAGGGAGGGATGAGTAGCTCCAGGCCAGCACGATAACGCTTTCTACTCTTGAAGTGCAAAAGCATCGCCGCTGTGCGATGCCTTTGCACTTCTGTGAGGGGGGGCCGGACTGACATGCGGGGCGGACTAGCCCTATGCTGGGCGTCCCCCCGCATGTCAGTGTAAATGATCGTAGCTGTGCACAGCTACGATCTACTCTGAATGACCCCCATGGTTTTGCCCAACTGCTAACAAATCTGCTGCTATGATTAGGTCTGAATTACCCCCAGTGTCAGCAAGCATTGTGTTGTATCTGTGTGTGTCAGTAAGTAGTGTCTGTGTCAGTAAGGTTATCTGTGTTGTGCGTGTGTGTCAGTAAGTAATGTCTATCAGTAAGTGGTGACTGTGTCAGTAAGTTTGTGTTGCGTGTGTCAGTTAGTAGAGTCTGTCAGTAAGTGGTGTATGTGGCAGTTAGTTTATCTGTGTCATGTGTGTCAGTAGGGGGTATCTGTATCAGTAAGTTGTATCTGTGTCAGTAAGGGGTGTGTGCTAGTAAGTATGTATGTGCTAATAAGTGGTATCTGTCAGTAAGTAGTGTCTGTGTCAGTAAAAGGGTGTCCCAGTAAGTGTGTCTGTGTCAGTAAGTGGTGTCTTAGTAAGTGGTATGTGTCAGTAAGGTGTATCTGTGTCAGTAAGGCATGTCTGTCAGTAAGTTTGTATGTTTCTGTGTCAGAAAGAATTGTCTGTGTTAGTAAGTGGTATCTGTCAGTAAATGTGTTTGTATCAGTAAGGTGTGTCTGTGTATGTAAGTGTGTGTATGTCAGTAAGTGTATATCAGTGTGTTTGTGTCAGTAAGTGTGTCTGTCTGTCTGTCTGTCAGTAAGGTGTGTCTGTGTCCAAGTCTGTATAGGTAAGTGGTGTCTGTAAGTGGTATTTGTCAGTAAGGGGTGTCCAGGGCCACCATCAGGGGTGGAGGGGACTGACGGACAGGAGTACCTGGCCTGGATAGAAAGGGTGGCTACCTCTGGCTCCAGTAGGGGCTGACACTGCACTTAAGCTCTGGCACGGCAGCGCAGAGCTCATCTTCCAGCTCAGATGTGGCTCGGTAACCGCCCTCTTTTGTGCTCCAAGCCAGCCTGGCAGCTTACCATTTGTAATCTGTGGATGTCTGAGATGTCCCTGGGCCAGGAGAGTGCTCGGTGGCCAGCATCTTTTCTCTGGTGAGGACCATTGTATTAATGTTGCCGCTGAGAGTGAAATGTGTGGGTGGGTGTGTGTGGGCACTGAGAAACAGAGGGGAATGTGAGTGTGTGTGTGGTGGTCTCTGAGAGACAGGGAAATGTGGGGGTGTCACTGACAGAGAGTGGAATGTGGGGACAGTCACTGAGAGACAGAGGGGAATGTGGCGAGGGGGTCACTGAGAGACAGGTCAATGTGGCCATGTCACTGAGGCAGAGGGTAATGTGGGTGGTGTCATAAAGACAGAGGGGAATGTGTGGGGGGTGTAACTGAGAGACAGAGGGAAATATGGCTATGGGGCAGCATATGCATGTGTGAGGCTATGTGGGTCGGGATGGGGGAGGGGGGGTCACCTATTTTTTCAGTCCCAGGCCCCACAATTTCTGATGGCAGCCCAGTCCCTGCCAGAAAGTGTGTTTGTGTCACTAAGTTGTATCTTTGTCAGTAATGAGTGTCTGTTTTTAAGGGGTGTAGTACGGCTGACCGGCGGTCTCCTGATCGCCGGTCAGCTTACCGACGCCGGGATCCTGGCAGCATACCGACGCCGGGATCCCGGCGGGGAGGGGCGAGTGCAGCAAGCCCCTTGCGGGCTCGCTGCGCTCGCCACGCTGCGGGCTTGGTGGAGACCTGCTGTCACCACGGGTTCTATTCCCACTCTATGGGTGTCGTGGACACCCACGAGTGAAAATAGTCCCTGTTGGTCGGCATGCCGACCATTGGGACAGTGACCCATCGGGCTGGTGGAGGAGGTCATGTGACTGGCGGTCACATGAATACCACCCGTTTTTAAGTATGTATGTGCCGATAAGTGGTGTCTGTGCCCGTAAGTGCCATCTGTCAGTAAGTGGTGTCTGTGTCAATTAATGTTTGTGTTAGTAAGGTGTGTCAGTAAGTGTTTCTGTGTCAGTAAGTGGAATATGTCAGTGAGGGGTACCTATGTCCATAAGTGATATCTGTCAATAAGCAGTGTCTTTGTCATTAAGAGGTGTCTGTGTAGTTGTCAGTAAGTGGTAAGTATCAGTAAGTTTGTGGGGTCTATTTACTAAGTATTGGATGGAGATAAAGTCAACAGAGATAAAGTACCAGCCAATCGGCTCACAACTGTCATTTATCAAACACAGCCAGTGACATGGCAGTTAGTAGCTGATTGGCTGGTACTTTATCTCCGTTTACTTTATCTCCATCCAAGGCTTGGTAAATAGACCCGTCAGTAGGTGGTGTGTGTGTCAATAATACCCCTTTCACATCGCACAAATAACCCGGTATCGACACGGCATATTGCCGTGTCGAAACGGGCCAGTGTGCGATGTGAAAGCACTTTCGGCGAATTAGCGGGTCGCCTGACCCGGTAATTCAACTTGGTATAAAAAAAGGGTTATTACTGGGTTGAATACCGGGTCAGGCGCAGTGTGAATGGGAGCCGATGCGAAACGGCTCCCATTCACAGCATAGGGAGAGGCGGCGCAGGAGATGAGCTTATCTCTCAGCGCCGCCTCCACCCCCGCCCCTGCTGCTGCTGCGCCCCCCCGCTGCTATGGCAACCGACCCGGGGGTAAATTTACTAAGGTGGGAGATTTTTAGAACTGGTGATGTTGCCCATAGCAACCAATCAGATTATATCTATTATCTGCTAGAAGCAGCTAGATAAATGGTAAGTAGAATCTGATTGGTTGCCATGGGCAACATCACCAGTTCTAAAAATCTCCCACCTTAGTAAATTTAACCCCCCGGTATATTGCCAGGTCGGAAAGCCAATAGCAAATGCCGGATCCGACCCGGTAAGCACACATTTCTCTTACCAGGTGGGATCCGGCATTTGCGATCTGAAAGCGGTATAAGTGTGTCAGTAAGGTGTCTGCAAGTGTGCCTGTGTACGTATCAATAATACCACGTTCACACTGCCTTGAAAAATCCGGGTTATTGCACGGGAACGCGCAGTAATCCGGGTTTATGTGCAGTGTGAACGGGGGTCCTGACAAATTCCCGGGTCGTCTGACCCGGTATTTTAACCCGGGAATAAAGAAGGGTTATTCCCGGGTCAATACCGGGTCAGGCGCAAGTGTGAACGGAGTTAAGTGTTCCCGGGTCGATGCGATCCGGGACACTTCAACACTATTGGAGCAGGCGGTGCTTGTAGATCATCTGATCTCCAAGCGCCGCCCCCACTTGTGACCCGGTGACGTCATCAACATGGCAATATGCCGTGTCGGGGACGCCAGTCTGAACGGGGTCTCAAGCGGGTTGCACCTAGGAAGGTCTCGTGCACGAGTCCCGGGTGCAACCTGCTAAAGGTCAGTGTGAACATGGTATAAGAGATGTCTGTGTCGGTAAGTGGTGTCTGTGTCAATAAGTATCTGTATCAGTAACTGTGTCCCACGAGCTCTCAGTTCCCTGTTTGCTTTGTTTAGCCCCTATCTCTGCTCCCCTTTCCCTGTCTCATCTGTATTGCCCCCATCGTTTCTAATCTTTCCACACCTGCTCTGTTTTGCCCCATTGTTTTTCCTCCTTTCCACCTTCTTTACATGTTGATACAGCTCTCTGTATCATGGTGGTCATTCCGAGTTGATCGCAAGCTGCATTCGTTCGCTGTGCAGCGATGATGCAAAAAACCCGCACTTCTGCCCATGCGTATGCGGCGCAATGCACACGCGTGCTGTACTAATACAACGAACAATGTAGTTTTATACAGGGTCTAGCGAAGCTTTTCAGTCGCACTGCTGGCCGCAGAGTGATTGACATGAAGTGGGCGTTTCTGGGTGGCAATTGACCGTTTTCAGGGAGTGTTCGAAAAAATGCAGGCGTGCTAGGAAAAACGCAGGCGTGGCTGAGCGAATGCAGGGCGTGTTTGTGACATCAGAACAGGAACTGACCAGTCTGAAGTAATCGCAAGCGCTGAGTAGGTCTGAAGCTACTCTAAAACTGCACAACATTTTTTTGCCACCGCTCTGCGATCCTTTCGTTCGCACTTCTGCTAAGCTAAAATACACTCCCAGTGGGAGGCGGCATAGCGTTTGCATGGCTGCTAAAAACTGCTAGCGAGGGAACAACTCGGAATGACCACCCATATGTTGGTCACTGCGATGTTCTCTGTATTAAATGCTGGTTACTGAGATGCTCTCGGTATCATATGGTGGTCACTGATTCTCTGTATTATATGGGGACTGGGACTCCAGGTCGACACCAATTAGGTTGACAACACCTAGGTCGACACCCGTTGGTCGACACACCTTATGTCGAAACCACAACTAGGTCGACAAGGACAAACTGTCGACATGAGTTTTTTTATGTTTTTTTGTGTAGTTTTCTTTGTAATGTGACGGGAACCCCAATTAGTGCACCGTGTCCCCTGGCATGACTAGTGAACTTCGGACAAGGTGCCTCACTCCATTACCACTGCGCTCGGCACAGGTTTCCGTTCCCAATTGGGATCCACGTGAATCGTAAAGTATGAAAAAGTTCAAAAAATGTAAAACATTTTTTGAAAAAAGTCATGTCGACCTTTTTCCATGTCGACCTTGTTCATTTTGACCTATTTGTGGTGTCGACCTAAGGTGTGTCAACAAATTGGTGTCGACCTAATTGGTGTCGACCTAATTGGTGTCGACCTGGAGTCCGACACCAATTAGATGACCACCTAATTATTAGTGATGAGCGGGTTCGGTTTCCACCGAACCCCTCCCAACTTCACCCTTTTTAGACGGGTCCGAGCCATACTCGGATTCTCCCGTATGGCTCGGTTAACCCGAGCGCGCCCGAACGTCATCATCCCGCTGTCTGATTCTCGCGAGATTCGGATTCTATATAAGCAGCCGCGCGTCGCCGACATTTTCACACGTGCATTGAGATTGATAGGGAGAGGACGTGGCTGGCGTCCTCTCCGTTTATATAGTTACACAGTTGATCTGATTGCTTAGCTTATTGTGGGGAGGATTGGGGAGCAGCTGTTAGGAGGAGTACAGTGCAGAGTTTTGCTAATAGTGACCACCAGTTTTTTATCCGTTCTCTGCCTGAAAAAAACGCTCCATACCATATCTGTGCTCAGTGTGCTGCATGATATATCTGTGCTGAGTGCTCACACTGCTTAATTGTGGGGACTGGGGAGCAGCTATAGCAGGAGTACAGTGCACAGTTTTGCTGACAGTGACCACCAGTATACGTTTGTCTGCCTGAAAAACACTCCTGTGGTGTCTTTTTTTTTTATACTATAAACGCAGTCTGCTGACAGTGTCCACCAGGCCCATTATACTGTATATAGCAGTACTGTAGGCCACTGCTCTACCTACCTCTGTGTCGTCACTCGTCGTCCATAAGTATATTATCCATCCATCTACATTGTATACCTGTGGTGTCTTTTTTTTATACTATAAACGCAGTCTGCTGACAGTGTCCACCAGGTCCATTATACTGTATATAGCAGTACGGTAGGCCACTGCTGTACCTACCTCTGTGTCGTCACTCGTCGTCCATAAGTATACTAAGTATCCATCCATCTACATTGTATACCTGTGGTGTCTTTTTTTCTTTATACTATAAATGCAGTCTGCTGACAGTGTCCACCAGGTCCATTATACTGTATATAGCAGTACGGTAGGCCACTGCTGTACCTACCTCTGTGTCGTCACTCGTCGTCCATAAGTATACTAAGTATGCATCCATCTACATTGTATACCTGTGGTGTCTTTTTTTCTTTATACTATAAACGCAGTCTGCTGACAGTGTCCACCAGGTCCATTATACTGTATGTAGCAGTACGGTAGGCCACTGCTGTACCTACCTCTGTGTCGTCACTCGTCGTCCATAAGTATACTAAGTATCCATCCATCTACATTGTATACCTGTGGTGTCTTTTTTTATACTATAAACGCAGTCTGCTGACAGTGTCCACCAGGTCCATTATACTGTATATAGCAGTACGGTAGGCCACTGCTGTACCTACCTCTGTGTCGTCACTTGTCATCCATAAGTATACTAAGTATCCATCCATCTACATTGTATACCTGTGGTGTCTTTTTTTTATACTATAAACGCAGTCTGCTGACAGTGTCCACCAGGTCCATTATACTGTATATAGCAGTACGGTAGGCCACTACTGTACCTACCTCTGTGTCATCACTCGTCGTCCATAAGCATACTATCCATTCATCTACATTGTATACCTGTGGTGTCTTTTTTTTTTATACTATAAACGCAGTCTGCTGACAGTGTCCACCAGGTCCATTATACTGTATATAGCAGTACGGTAGGCCACTGCTGTACCTACCTCTGTGTCATCACTCGTCGTCCATAAGTATACTATCCATCCATCTACATTATATACCTGTGGTGTCTTTTTTTCTTTATACTATAAACGCAGTCTGCTGACAGTGTCCACCAGGTCCATTATACTGTATATAGCAGTACGGTAGGCCACTGCTGTACCTACCTCTGTGTCGTCACTCGTCGTCCATAAGTATACTAAGTATCCATCCATCTACATTGTATACCTGTGGTGTCTTTTATTTTTATACTATAAACGCAGTCTGCTGACAGTATCCACCAGGTCCATTATACTGTATATAGCAGTACGATAGGCCACTGCTGTACCTACCTCTGTGTCGTCACTCGTCGTCCATAAGTATACTAAGTATCCATCCATCTACATTGTATACCTGTGGTGTCTTTTTTTCTTTATACTATAAACGCAGACTGCTGACAGTGTCCACCAGGTCCATTATACTGTATATAGCAGTACGGTAGGCCACTGCTGTACCTACCTCTGTGTCGTCACTCGTCGTCCATAAGTATACTAAGTATCTATCCATCTACATTGTATACCTGTGGTGTCTTTTTTTTTATACTATAAACGCAGTCTGCTGACAGTGTCCACCAGGTCCATTATACTGTATATAGCAGTACGGTAGGCCACTGCTGTACCTACCTCTGTGTCGTCACTCGCCGTCCATAAGTATACTATCCATCCATCTACATTGTATACCTGTGGTGTCTTTTTTTCTTTATACTATAAACGCAGTCTGCTGACAGTGTCCACCAGGTCCATTATACTGTATATAGCAGTACGGTAGGCCACTGCTGTACCTACCTCTGTGTCGTCACTCGTCATCCATAAGAATACTATCCATCCATCTACATTGTATACCTGTGGTGCCTTTTAGTTGTGCGCATTAAAATATGGAGAACAAAAATGTGGAGGTTAAAAAAATAGGGAAAGATCAAGATCCACTTCCACCTCGTGCTGAAGCTGCTGCCACTAGTCATGGCCGAGACGATGAAATGCCATCAACGTCGTCTGCCAAGGCCGATGCCCAATGTCATAGTACAGAGCATGTAAAATCCAAAACACAAAAGATCAGTAAAATGACCCAAAAATCAAAATTAAAAGCGTCTGAGGAGAAGCGTAAACTTGCCAATATGCCATTTTACGACACGGAGTGGCAAGGAACGGCTGAGGCCCTGGCCTATGTTCATGGCTAGTGGTTCAGCTTCACATGAGGATGGAAGCACTCATCCTCTCGCTAGAAAAAAGAAAAGACTTAAGCTGGCAAAAGCACAGCAAAGAACTGTGCGTTCTTCTAAATCACAAATCCCCAAGGAGAGTCCAATTGTGTCGGTTGCGATGCCTGACCTTCCCAACACTGGACGGGAAGAGCTTGCGCCTTCCACCATTTTCACGCCCCTGCAAGTGCTGGAAGGAGCACCCGCAGTCCAGTTCCTGATAGTCAAATTGAAGATGTCAGTGTTGAAGTACACCAGGATGAGGATATGGGTGTTGCTGGCGCTGGGGAGGAAATTGACAAGGAGGATTCTGATGGTGAGGTGGTTTGTTTAAGTCAGGCACCCGGGGAGACGCCTGTTGTCCGTGGGAGGAATATGGCCATTGACATGCCTGGTCAAAATACCAAAAAAATCAGCTCTTCGGTGTGGAATTATTTCAACACAAATGCGGACAACAGGTGTCAAGCCGTGTGTTGCCCTTGTCAAGCTGTAATAAGTAGGGGTAAGGACGTAAACCACCTGGGAACATCCTCACTTATACGTCACCTGCAGCGCATTCATCATAAGTCAGTGACAAGTTCAAAAACTTTGGGCGACAGCGGAAGCAGTCCACTGACCAGTAAATCCCTTCCTCTTGTAACCAAGCTCCTGCAAACCACACCACCAACTCCCTCAGTGTCAATTTCCTCCTTACCCAGGAAAGCCAATAGTCCTGCAGGCCATGTCACTGGCAAGTCTGACGAGTCCTCTCCTGCCTGGGATTCCTCCGATGCATCCTTGAGTGTAACGCCTACTGCTGCTGGCGCTGCTGTTGTTGCTGCTGGGAGTCGATCGTCATCCCAGAGGGGAAGTCGGAAGACCACTTGTACTACTTCCAGTAAGCAATTGACTGTACAACAGTCCTTTGCGAGGAAGATGAAATATGACAGAAGTCATCCTGCTGCAAAGCGGATAACTGAGGCCTTGGCAGCCTGGGCGGTGAGAAACGTGGTTCCGGTATCCATCGTTAATTCAGAGCCAACTATAGACTTGATTGAGTTACTGTGTCCCCGGTACCAAATACCATCTAGGTTCCATTTCTCTAGGCAGGCGATACCGAAAATGTACACAGACCTCAGAAAAAGACTCACCGGTGTCCTAAAAAATGCAGTTGTACCCAATGTCCACTTAACCACGGACATGTGGACAAGTGGAGCAGGGCAGACTCAGGACTATATGACTGTGACAGCCCACTGGGTAGATGTATTGCCTCCCGCTGCAAGAACAGCTGCGGCGGCACCAGTAGCAGCATCTCGCAAACGCCAACTCGTTCCTAGGCAGGCTACGCTTTGTATCACCGCTTTCCAGAATACGCACACAGCTGAAAACCTCTTACGGCAACTGAGTAAGATCATCGCAGAATGGCTTACCCCAATTGGACTCTCCTGGGGATTTGTGACATCGGACAACGCCAGCAATATTGTGCGTGCATTACATCTGGGCAAATTCCAGCACGTCCCATGTTTTGCACATACCTTGAATTTGGTTGTGCAGAATTATTTAAAAAACGACAGGGGCATGAAAGAGATGCTGTCGGTGGCCCGTAGAATTGCGGGCCACTTTCGGCGTTCAGGCACCGCGTACAGAAGACTGGAGCACCACCAAAAATACCTGAACCTGCCCTGCCATCATCTGAAGCAAGAGGTGGTAACGAGGTGGAATTCAACCCTCTATATGCTTCAGAGGATGGAGGAGCAGCAAAAGGCCATTCAAGCCTATACATCTGGCCACGATATAGGCAAAGGAGGGGGAATGCACCTGTCTCAAGCGCAGTGGAGAATGATTTCAACGTTGTGCAAGGTTCTGCAACCCTTTGAACTTGCCACTCGTGAAGTCAGTTCAGACACTGCCAGCCTGAGTCAGGTCATTCCCCTCATCAGGCTTTTGCAGAAGAAGCTGGAGACATTGAAGGAGGAGCTAAAACAGAGCGATTCCGCTAGGCATGTGGGACTTGTGGATGGAGCCCTTAATTCGCTTAACCAGGATTCACGGGTGGTCAATCTGTTGAAATCAGAGCACTACATTTTGGCCACTGTGCTTGATCCTAGATTTAAAACCTACGTTGTATCTCTCTTTCCCGCAGACACAAGTCTGCAGGGGTTCAAAGACCTGCTGGTGAGAAAATTGTCAAGTCAAGCGGAACGTGACCCGTCAACAGCTCCTCCTTCACATTCTCCTGCAACTGGGGGTGCGAGGAAAAGGCTAAGAATTCCGAGCCCACACGCTGGCGGTGATGCAGGGCAGTCTGGAGCGAGTGCTGACATCTGGTCCGGACTGAAGGACCTGCCAACGATTACTGACATGTCGTCTACTGTCACTGCATATGATTCTCTCACCATTGAAAGAATGGTGGAGGATTATATGAGTGACCGCATCCAAGTAGGCACGTCAGACAGTCCGTACGTATACTGGCAGGAAAAAGAGGCAATTTGGAGGCCCTTGCAGAAACTGGCTTTATTCTACCTAAGTTGCCCTCCCTCCAGTGTGTACTCCGAAAGAGTGTTTAGTGCAGCCGCTCACCTTGTCAGCAATCGGCGTACGAGGTTACTTCCAGAAAATGTGGAGAAGATGATGTTCATTAAAATGAATTATAATCAATTCCTCCGTGGAGACATTCACCAGCAGCAATTGCCTCCAGAAAGTACACGGGGACCTGAGATGGTGGATTCCAGTGGGGACGAATTAATAATCTGTGAGGAGGGGGATGTACACAGTGAAAGGGGTGATGAATCGGACGATGAGGAGGAGGTGGACATCTTGCCTCTGTAGAGCCAGTTTGTGCAAGGAGAGATTGATTGCTTCTTTTTTGGTGGGGGCCCAAACCAACCAGTCATTTCAGTCACAGTCGTGTGGCAGACCCTGTCACTGAAATGATGGGTTCGTTAAAGTGTGCATGTCCTGTTTATACAACATAAGGGTGGGTGGGTGGGAGGGCCCAAGGACAATTCCATCTTGCACCTCTTTTTTCTTTCATTTTTCTTTGCATCATGTGCTGTTTGGGGAGTATTTTTTTGAAGGGCCATCCTGCGTGACACTGCAGTGCCACTCCTAGATGGGCCAGGTGTTTGTGTCGGCCACTAGGGTCGCTTAGCTTAGTCACACAGCTACCTCATTGCGCCTCTTTTTTTCTTTGCATCATGTGCTGTTTGGGGAGTATTTTTTTGAAGGGCCATCCTGCGTGACACTGCAGTGCCACTCCTAGATGGGCCAGATGTTTGTGTCTGCCACTTGGGTCGCTTATCTTAGTCACACAGCTACCTCATTGCACCTCTTTTTTTCTTTGCATCATGTGCTGTTTGGGGACTATTTTTTTGAAGGGCCATCCTGCGTGACACTGCAGTGCCACTCCTAGATGGGCCAGGTGTTTGTGTCGGCCACTAGGGTCGCTTAGCTTAGTCACACAGCTACCTCATTGCACCTCTTTTTTTCTTTGCGTCATGTGCTGTTTGGGGAGTATTTTTTTGAAGGGCCATCCTGCGTGACACTGCAGTGCCACTCCTAGATGGGCCAGATGTTTGTGTCGGCCACTTGGGTCGCTTATCTTAGTCACACAGCTACCTCATTGCGCCTCTTTTTTTCTTTGCATCATGTGCTGTTTGGGGACAATTTTTTTGAAGGGCCATCTTGTCTGACACTGCAGTGCCACTCCTTGATGGGCCAGGTGTTTGTGTCGGCCACTTGGGTCGCTTAGCTTAGCCATCCAGCGACCTCGGTGCAAATTTTAGGACTAAAAATAATATTGTGAGATGTGAGGTGTTCAGAATAGACTGAAAATGAGTGGAAAATATGGTTATTGAGGTTAATAATACTATGGGATCAAAATGACCCCCAAATTCTATGATTTAAGCTGTTTTTTAGGGTTTTTTGAAAAAAACACCCGAATCCAAAACACACCCGAATCCGACAAAAAAATTTCGGTGAGGTTTTGCCAAAACGCGTCCGAACCCAAAACACGGCCGCGGAACCGAATCCAAAATCAAAACACAAAACCCGAAAAATTTCCGGTGCACATCACTACTAATTATTAGGTCAAAATAATAATTAGGTGACCTAAATTTCAGCTCCAGGTCCATGTGGACCTTACTCTGGCACTGCTGAGAAGCACTGTCTAGGATGGAATTCAAAACTGTCCTTGAAGGTAAATATTAGAGTCCACTAATTATACAGTACTACAGGTTGAGTATCCCATATCCAAATATTCCGAATTACGGAATATTCCGAAATACGGACTTTTTTGCGTGAGAGTGAGATAGTGAAACCTTTGTTTTTTGATGGCTCAATGTACACAAACTTTGTTTAATACACAAAGGAATTAAAAAATATTGTATTAAATGACCTTCAGGCTGTGTGTATAAGGTGTATATGAAACATAAATGAATGGTGTGAATGTAGATATAGATACACTTTGTTCAATGCACAAAGTTATTAAAAATATTGGCAGTGCCACTCCTTGATGGGCCAGGTGTTTGTGTCGGCCACTTGGGTCGCTTAGCTTAGCCATCCAGCGACCTCGGTGCAAATTTTAGGACTAAAAATAATATTGTGAGATGTGAGGTGTTCAGAATAGACTGAAAATGAGTGGAAAATATGGTTATTGAGGTTAATAATACTATGGGATCAAAATGACCCCCAAATTCTATGATTTAAGCTGTTTTTTAGGGTTTTTTGAAAAAAACACCCGAATCCAAAACACACCCGAATCCGACAAAAAAATTTCGGTGAGGTTTTGCCAAAACGCGTCCGAACCCAAAACACGGCCGCGGAACCGAATCCAAAATCAAAACACAAAACCCGAAAAATTTCCGGTGCACATCACTACTAATTATTAGGTCAAAATAATAATAAGGTGACCTAAATTTCAGCTCCAGGTCCATGTGGACCTTACTCTGGCACTGCTGAGAAGCACTGTCTAGGATGGAATTCAAAACTGTCCTTGAAGGTAAATATTAGAGTCCACTAATTATACAGTACTACAGGTTGAGTATCCCATATCCAAATATTCCGAATTACGGAATATTCCGAAATACGGACTTTTTTGCGTGAGAGTGAGATAGTGAAACCTTTGTTTTTTGATGGCTCAATGTACACAAACTTTGTTTAATACACAAAGGAATTAAAAAATATTGTATTAAATGACCTTCAGGCTGTGTGTATAAGGTGTATATGAAACATAAATGAATGGTGTGAATGTAGATATAGATACACTTTGTTCAATGCACAAAGTTATTAAAAATATTGGCAGTGCCACTCCTTGATGGGCCAGGTGTTTGTGTCGGCCACTTGGGTCGCTTAGCTTAGCCATCCAGCGACCTCGGTGCAAATTTTAGGACTAAAAATAATATTGTGAGATGTGAGGTGTTCAGAATAGACTGAAAATGAGTGGAAAATATGGTTATTGAGGTTAATAATACTATGGGATCAAAATGACCCCCAAATTCTATGATTTAAGCTGTTTTTTAGGGTTTTTTGAAAAAAACACCCGAATCCAAAACACACCCGAATCCGACAAAAAAATTTCGGTGAGGTTTTGCCAAAACGCGTCCGAACCCAAAACACGGCCGCGGAACCGAATCCAAAATCAAAACACAAAACCCGAAAAATTTCCGGTGCACATCACTACTAATTATTAGGTCAAAATAATAATAAGGTGACCTAAATTTCAGCTCCAGGTCCATGTGGACCTTACTCTGGCACTGCTGAGAAGCACTGTCTAGGATGGAATTCAAAACTGTCCTTGAAGGTAAATATTAGAGTCCACTAATTATACAGTACTACAGGTTGAGTATCCCATATCCAAATATTCCGAATTACGGAATATTCCGAAATACGGACTTTTTTGCGTGAGAGTGAGATAGTGAAACCTTTGTTTTTTGATGGCTCAATGTACACAAACTTTGTTTAATACACAAAGGAATTAAAAAATATTGTATTAAATGACCTTCAGGCTGTGTGTATAAGGTGTATATGAAACATAAATGAATGGTGTGAATGTAGATATAGATACACTTTGTTCAATGCACAAAGTTATTAAAAATATTGGCTAAAATGAGAACATAAGCAACATATATGACTTCACAGATGGTTGCTAGACAACTTTCATTCCTTGTGCAATGCAAATGAATAATGCATCAGGCTCAGCAATTTAAGTAAAATGAAATATTGACTTTTTGTGACTTTATGTCTTTATTGTATAGTGCAAATATGGTTAAACCTTACATTTGGCTCTGTGTCTTTTATATAATGTTTTAACTCTCTGTGCAAACAATCTTAAATAGCCGTAACTGCTATAGCCTGCAACCATATTTATTGTACAATATGGAAAAAAAATGTGTGTCCTCAATGTTTATACATACCACCGATATTTGCTTTTCTTTTATACTTTATATTTTAGTTTAAACAGTTTTCCATATTTTATCAATTCTTTATCGTTACCCTGCTACATAAAACATCTGCTTAATCTAGGGTATAAGTGAAGACAGGTGTCATGTATTCCGAAATTCATACAACAGCCGTAATTCATAACACCCAATCACAGTACACCTACAGACCATTTCCCTATAAAGATGGCCATTTTACAGCTCTATAAGCACACATGTATGCTTTGTCTCAGTAGCAGGAGCGGCAATGCCAGGTCACAGGCAGGTCTGGATTTCAGCTTCAACAAACAGATGGGTGTTACACATAAACTGGAAGGGACAAGATGTATTCTTCTAGTGCTCTATACACGCATGTAATATTACTGCCGGTAATTAGGTAAAACACAAGTCTTTATTGTTGATTAGATATGAAATAAAACTGCCCCAAATCATTGCTCACATTATTCAGTCACCACACGTCTAACTTACTGTATCCTAAATGTACTTCAGAAGTACCGTATATATACTCGAGTATAAGTCGACCCGAATATAAGCCGAGGCACCTAATTTCACCCCAAAAAACTGGGAAAACTTATTGACTCGAGTATAAGCCTAGGGTGGGAAATGCAAGTCTAGCCGTACACAGCCCTCAGTGCCAGATATGCCCCCACATTGCCAGATATGCCCCCACATTGCCAGATATGCCCCCACATTGCCAGATATGCCCCCACAGTGCCAGATATGCCCTCATAGTGCCAGATATGCCCCCACAGTGCCGGATATGCCCCCACAGTGCCAGATATGCCCCCACAGTGCCATACTGCCAGATATTCCCCCACGGTGTCAGATATACCCCCACAGTGCTACATGTGCCCCCACAGTGCCAGATATGCCCTCATACTGCCAGATTTTCCCCACGGTGCCAGATATGCCCCCACAGTGCTACACATTCCCCCACAGTGCCAGATATGCCCTCACAGTGCCAGATATACCCTCATGGTGCCAGATATGCACAGCCCCCAACCCCCCCCCCACCCCCCCACTGCCGCCGCCTGTCTCTACTCACCATTGACGGGCTATGTGTAAACGAATGAAGGGGCAGCGGAATGCGGGCAGCAGCAGGCGGTGCGGGCATCGGTGGCCGGCCTTAGGTCATACAGGAAAGTCTGCAGCGGCTGAGGAGGCGGGCGGCGCGGCGGTGCTTCAGCGAGCAGGGAGAGGGAGACGGACGGCTGCAGCAGCGTCACTGATTGATGCACCAATTACAGTGCGCTGCTGCGGCTCCCGTGTCCCCCTCCCTCCTCCTCCTTCCCTCCTTCCCAGAGCTCTCTACGCTCTGCTCCGGAGCATCACTCGAGTATAAGCCGAGGGGGAACTTTTTCAGCACAAAAAATGTGCTGAAAAACTCGGCTTATACTCGAGTATATACGGTACATTAAGTTTTCACAAGATTATTACACAATCTAAGTAATCTGAATTAGTAGAATAACTAGTTTATAAATGTATATATATATTAGTGCTGGGCAACGATTAAAATTTTTAATCGCAATTAATCGCAGGATTTCATGCGATTAATAGCGATTAATCGTATTGTTAGCCGACTAAAGTCAATAATGAATTCAAAAGTGGTGTATTGCGCACTTTCAGTACTTCTATATGAACAACAGTGCAATAACATTAAACAACACTGCAAACACATTTGGTTTGCAGTTTTCCCTTAACACAGTAGCATTTAAAAAACGTTAAAAATTAAAATTAAAAATAAAATATGTTTTCTGAGAATCTAAATCTGTTTTCTTTCCCAGATTTTTGTTCCCACCAGATTGGACAGATATATTTTAGGTGTGTAACCTATTTACTCTTCTGCACCAAGCCAGTTGCTAAGACACACAAGGTTATTTACATTTTCAGATGATAAAGAAACTCTCTTCTTCTGTACAATATGACCAGCAAGAGAAAACAACCTTTCACAGGGTACTGATGTTGCAGGTGTGGCCAAGTACTTCTGTGCAATGGAGGCCAGCCTGCTGTGTGAGCCTGCATGTTTGGACCACCACTCTAATGGACAGGACTCTGTACTGATGGTGGGCTCCGCTCTGAATCGACGCACACTGTTCTCAACTGAATCTTCCTCCTGTTCAGGATCAGACTCTGATGAAACAGCCAATAGAACTAACTTTTTATTTGGTGGCTCTGATGTTGTTGCTTCCACAGGTTTCTCTGCAACAAACCTCTGTTCCTTTAGTAAGTTGGTGACTAAGGCCCACACCTCACCCCTCTCAGCTCTGGGTATACACTTGAGGTCCTTGAATCTATAGGGTCCAATGCGGTAGCAATCTTCAGATATGCAATGTTGGCATTTTCTTTGCGTGTCTCCAGGTCTGTTCTGAATGTAGACTTAAATTTGACCACGTAGGCAGGGTCATCATCTGAACTCTCCATGACGCGAGAGAGATCGCAAAAAGCAGGCAGAACCACAGAGCATGAAACATACTTTCTCTGACGTCCTAGTGGATGCTGGGAACTCCGTAAGGACCATGGGGAATAGCGGCTCCGCAGGAGACTGGGCACAAAAGTAAAGCTTTAGGACTACCTGGTGTGCACTGGCTCCTTCCCCTATGACCCTCCTCCAAGCCTCAGTTAGATTTTTGTGCCCGAACGAGAAGGGTGCACACTAGGGGCTCTCCTGAGCTGCTTAGTGAAAAGTTTAGTTTTAGGTTTTTTATTTTCAGTGAGACCTGCTGGCAACAGGCTCACTGCATCGAGGGACTAAGGGGAGAAGAAGCGAACTCACCTGCGTGCAGAGTGGATTGGGCTTCTTAGGCTACTGGACACCATTAGCTCCAGAGGGATCGAACACAGGCCCAGCCATGGAGTCCGGTCCCAGAGCCGCGCCGCCGGCCCCCTTACAGAGCCAGAAGCAAGAAGAGGTCCGGAAAATCGGCGGCAGAAGACATCCTGTCTTCACCAAGGTAGCGCACAGCACTGCAGCTGTGCGCCATTGCTCCTCAGCACACTTCACACTTCGGTCACTGAGGGTGCAGGGCGCTAGGGGGGGGCGCCCTGAGCAGCAATAAAAACACCTTGGCTGGCGAAAATACATCACATATAGCCCCCAGGGCTATATGGATGAATTTTAACCCCTGCCAGATTACACTGAAAAACGGGAGAAAAGGCCGCCTAGAAGGGGGCGGAGCCTATCTCCTCAGCACACTGGCACCATTTTCCCTCACAGCTCCGTTGGAGGGAAGCTCCCTGGCTCTCCCCTGCAGTCACTACACTACAGAAAGGGTTAAAAAAGAGAGGGGGGCACTAATTAGGCGCAGTATAACAATACAGCAGCTATAAGGGGAAAAACACTTATATAAGGTTATCCCTGTATATATATAGCGCTCTGGTGTGTGCTGGCAAACTCTCCCTCTGTCTCCCCAAAGGGCTAGTGGGGTCCTGTCCTCTATCAGAGCATTCCCTGTGTGTGTGCTGTGTGTCGGTACGTTTGTGTCGACATGTATGAGGAGGAAAATGATGTGGAGGCGGAGCAAATTGCCTGAAATAGGGATGTCACCCCCTAGGGGGTCGACACCTGAGTGGATGAACTGTTGGAAGGGTGACAGTGTCAGCTCTTTACAAAAGACAATGATTGACACAGCCGGCTACTCAGCTTGTGCCTGTCCAGACGTCTCATAGGCCGTCAGGGGCTCTAAAGCGCCCGTTACCTCAGATGGCAGATACAGACGCCGACACGGATACTGACTCCAGTGTCGACGGTGAAGAGACAAATATGACTTCCAGTAGGGCCACACGTTACATGATTGAGGCAATGAAAAATGTTTTACACATTTCTGATAATACGAGTACCACCAATAGGGGTATTATGTTCGGTGAGGAAAAACTACCTGTAGTTTTCCTGAATCTGAGAAATTAAATGAGGTGTGTGATGAAGCGTGGGTTTCCCCCGATAAAAAAAATGATAATTTCTAAAAAGTTATTGGCATTATATCCTTTCCCGCCAGAGGTTAGGGTGCGTTGGGAAACACCCCCTAGAGTGGATAAAGCGCTCACACGCTTGTCAAAACAAGGGCTCTACCCTCTCCTGAGATGGCCGCCCTTAAGGATCCTGCTGATAGAAAGCAGGAGGGTATCCTAAAAGGTATTTACACACATACTGGTGTTATACTGCGACCAGCAATCGCCTCAGCCTGGATGTGCAGTGCTGGGTTGGCGTGGTCGGATTCCCTGACTGAAAATATTGATACCCTAGATAGGGACAGTATATTATTGCCTATAGAGCATTTAAAAGATGCATTTCTATATATGTGTGATGCACAGCGGGATATTTGCCGACTGGCATCAAGAGTAAGTGCGTTGTCCATTTCTGCCAGAAGAGGGTTATGGACACGACAGTGGTCAGGTGATGCGGATTCCAAATGGCATATGGAAGTATTGCCTTATAAAGGGGAGGAGTTATTTGGGGTCGGTCTTTCAGACCTGGTGGCCACGGCAACAGCTGGGAAATCCACGTTTTTACCCCAGGTCGCCTCTCAACATAAGAAGACGCCGTATTATCAGGTGCAGTCCTTTCGTTCCCATAAGGGCAAGTGGGCAAAAGGTTCCTCATTTCTGCCCCGTGACAGAGGGAGAGGAAAAAGGCTGCAGAAATCAGCCAGTTCCCAGGAACAGAAGCCCTCTCCCGCCTCTGCCAAGCCCTCAGCATGACGCTGGGGCTTTACAAGCAGACAGGGAGGCAGTTTTGGAAGCCATTCACAAGCTGTATTCCCAGCAGGTGATAATCAAGGTACCCCTCCTGCAACAGGGAAAGGGGTATTATTCCACACTGTTGTGGTACCGAAGCCGGACGGCTCGGTGAGACCGATGTTAAATTTAAAATCTTTGAACACTTACATACAGAGGTTCAAATTCAAGAGAAGGGGACTACATGGTGTCTCTGGACATCAAGGATGCTTACCTTCATGTCCCAATTTACCCTTCTCACCAAGGGTACCTCAGGCTTGTGGTACAGAACTGTCACTATCAGTTTCAGACGCTGCCGTTTGGATGGTCCGCGGCACCCCGGGTCTTTACCAAGGTAATGGCTGAAATGATGATACTCCTTCGAAGGAAGGGAGTTTTAGTTATCCCTTACTTGGACGATCTCCTGATAAGGGTAAGATCCAGGGAACAGTTGGAGGTCGGTGTAGCACTATCTCAGGTAGTGTTGCGACAGCACGGTTGGATTCTCAATATTCCAAAATCGCAGCTGGTTCCGACGACTCGTCTTCTGTTCCTAGGGATGATTCTGGACACAGTTCAGAAACAGGTGTTTCTCCCGGAGGAGGAAGCCAGGGAGTTATCCGAGCTAGTCAGGAACCTCCTAAAACCGAGCCAAGTCTCAGTGCATCAATGCACAAGGGTTCTGGGAAAAATGGTGGCTTCCTACGAAGCAAAGCCATTCGGCAGATTCCACGCAAGAACTTTCCAGTGGGACCTGCTGGACAAATGGTCCGGGTCGCATCTTAAGATGCATCAGCGGATAACCCGGTCACCGAGGACAAGGGTGTCCCTCCTGTGGTGGTTGCAGTGTGCTCATCTTCTAGAGGGCCGCAGATTCGGCATTCAGGACTGGGTCCTGGTGACCACGGAGGCCAGCCTGCGAGGCTGGGGAGCAGTCACACAGGGAAGAAATTTCCAGGGCTTATGGTCAAGCCTGGAGACATCACTTCACATAAATATCCTGGAGCTAAGGGCCATTTACAATGCTCTAAGCTTAGCAAGACCTCTGCTTCAAGGTCAGCCGGTGTTGATCCAGTCGGACAACATCACGGCAGTCACCCACGTAAACAGACAGGGTGGCACAAGAAGCAGTCAATGGCAGAAGCTGCAAGGATTCTTCGCTGGGCGGAAAATCATGTGATAGCACTGTCAGCAGTATTCATTCCGGGAGTGGACAACTGGGAAGCAGACTTCCTCAGCAGACACGACCTCCACCCGGGAGAGTGGGACTTCACCCAGAAGTCTTCCACATGATTATAAACCGTTGGGAAAAACCAAAGGTGGGCATGATGGCGTCCCGCCTCAACAAAACACTCGACAGGTATTGCGCCAGGTCAAGGGACCCTCAGGCAATAGCTGTAGACGCTCTGGTAACACCGTGGGTGTACCAGTCAGTGTATGTGTTCCCTCCTCTGCCTCTCATACCCAAGGTACTGAGAATTATAAGATGGAGAGGAGTAAGCACTATATTCGTGGCTCCGGATTGGCCAAGAAGGACTTGGTACCCGGAACTTCAAGAGATGCTCACGGAGGATCCGTGGCCTCTACCTCTAAGAAGGGACCTGCTCCAGCAAGGACCTTGTCTGTTCTAAGACTTGCTGCGTTTGACGGCATGGCGGTTGAACGCCGGATCCTGAAGGAAAAAGGCATTCCGGATGAAGTCATCCCTATCCTGATCAAAGACAGGAAGGATGTAACCGCAAAACATTATCACCGCATTTGGCGTAACTATGTTGCGTGGTGCGAGGCCTGGAAGGCCCCTACAGAGGAATTTCAACTGGGTCGTTTCCTGCATTTCCTGCAAACAGGACTGTCTATGGGCCTAAAATTAGGGTCCATTAAGGTTCAAATTTCGGCCCTGTCGATTTTCTTCCAGAAAGAACTGGCTTCAGTTCCTGAGGTTCAGACGTTTGTCAAAGGGGTACTGCATATACAGCCTCCTTTTGTGCCTCCAGTGGCACCTTGGGATCTCAATGTAGTTTTGGGGTTCCTAAAATCACATTGGTTTGAACCACTCACCACTGTGGACTTAAAATATCTCACATGGAAAGTGGTAATGCTGTTGGCCCTGGCTTCAGCCAGGCGTGTCTCAGAATTGGCAGCTTTGTCATATAAAAGCCCTTACCTAATTTTTCATACGGACAGGGCAGAATTGAGGACTCATCCTCAATTTCTCCCTAAGGTGGTTTCAGCGTTTCACTTGAACCAGCCTATTGTGGTACCTGCGGCTACTAGGGACTTGGAGGACTCCAAGTTGCTGGACGTAGTCAGGGCCCTGAAAATATATGTTTCCAGGACGGCTGGAGTCAGAAAATCTGACTCGCTGTTTATCCTGTATGCACCCAACAAGCTGGGTGCTCCTGCTTCTAAGCAGACTATTGCTCGTTGGACTTGTAGTACAATTCAGCTTGCACATTCTGTGGCAGGCCTGCCACAGCCAAAATCTGTAAAAGCCCATTCCACACGGAAAGTGGGCTCATCTTGGGCGGCTGCCCGAGGGGTCTCGGCTTTACAACTTTGCCGAGCAGCTACTTGGTCAGGGGCAAACACGTTTGCTAAATTCTACAAATTTGATACCCTGGCTGAGGAGGACCTGGAGTTCTCTCATTCGGTGCTGCAGAGTCATCCGCACTCTCCCGCCCGTTTGGGAGCTTTGGTATAATCCCCATGGTCCTTACGGAGTTCCCAGCATCCACTAGGACGTCAGAGAAAATAAGAATTTACTTACCGATAATTCTATTTCTCATAGTCCGTAGTGGATGCTGGGCGCCCATCCCAAGTGCGGATTGTCTGCAATACTTGTACATAGTTATTGTTACAAAAATCGGGTTATTGTGGTTGTGAGCCATCTTTCCAGAGGCTCCTCTGTTATCATGCTGTTAACTGGGTTCAGATCACAGGTTGTACGATGTGATTGGTGGGGCTGGTATGAGTCTTACCCGGGATTCATAAATCCTTCCTTATTGTGTACGCTCGTCCGGGCACAGTATCATAACTGAGGCTTGGAGGAGGGTCATACGGGGAGGAGCCAGTGCACACCAGGTAGTCCTAAAGCTTTACTTTTGTGCCCAGTCTCCTGCGGAGCCGCTATTCCCCATGGTCCTTACGGAGTTCCCAGCATCCACTACGGACTATGAGAAATAGAATTATCGGTAAGTAAATTCTTATTTTTCTCCTCCCAGAAGTTCAGTCACATACCTGCAACAGCAAAAAAAATCAAACCCATTTCTTTGAGTACGGGAGAATGCTGGTGGTCAGAAGACCGACAGCGGCATCCTGGAATCCAAATACCCAAAAGTCCCCGGTAAGTATACTAACCCTCCCTACCCTTAACCCTCCCTGCATAGTGCCTAACCCTAAAAGTCCGCTGGTGCTGCCTAACCCTAACTCTCCCTCCATGCAGCCAAACCCTAACCCTCCCTGCTCCCTACTAACCGTCCCTGCTCCCTACTAACCCTAACCCTCCCTGCTCCCTACTAACCCTAACCCTCCCTGCTTCCTACCCACCACCAGTAAGTACCTAAACCTACCTAACTACATCCCATTCATGCTATATTTTTTACAGACAGGACAGTGGAAAAATGAAATATATGAAGTATGTAAAATATACCTGCAGGGCTCCAGTAGCGTTTCCAACCTCTGCAGTTTGTCCATTTCAGCTGTAGTTGGCATGGCAATCTTGGTGTTGTGTGTGGTGAGGACATCCCTCAGTGGCTGTTCATTTCTACAGACACTTTTTATCATGTCCAGAGTCAAAGTCCATCTGGTTGGAATATCTTGTATAAGCGACTCCTTATTTTGTCTATGTTGAATTTGTTGTTTTTGTAATTCTGCAGCACTTGCTGGACTGTGTTTAAAGTGGCCTACAACTTTTCTGCATTTGGCCAGGACATTGTCAAACGCACTGTTCTGCAGAGATACTGTGACAGAACGCTGGAGACTGTGCGCAGTGCAGGGGACATGTTCAAAAGGCAGGTGTCTTGCAGCAGCAATCATATTTCTTGCACTATCTGTGCTAAGTGTGCCGACTTTATCTGAAATGTTCCACTCCTGTGCAACATGAATAAAATGTTCAGCGCACGTTTCAGCAAAATGTCTCTCTTCTGTTTTCATTACAGTCAGAGCATGTGAATGTAGCTCCCAGTGTTCATCAATATAATGCACTGTAACTCCGAGGTAATTATGGTTACCCAGCGATGTCCAGTAATCTCCAGTGAGAGCAACATGTGGTGCACATTGTAACGCCATCGCTTTTGTAGTCCTCTCATTTTCAATTTTTCATACAAGTCATGTATTCTTCTTGTGATGGTGCGTCTTGAGGGAGGCTCATACGTGCTGTCATTCGTTGCGATCCTAAGAACGTTCCTCAGACCGACATCTTCGACAATACTAATTGACCGCAGTTTGTAGCTATCCACTTCGCTATGTTATTTGTTAGCTTTTCTTGCTTTTGTTTATCTATACTTCTCCCATACGCTGTATCCAATGTAGTCTGCCGAAGCTTCCCTCCACTGTTTGTTTGAGTGGGTGAGTTGCTGGCATCAACGGTGTGTATTGCATTTAAGTGATACTTCAGACTCGAAGTACTCCGGTGATAAGAAAATTCAGCTTTGCAGCGTTTACAAATAACTTTGGTTTTATCAACTGTGCCATCTGGTAGAGATTTAAAATGAAAATGTCCATGTAAGATTTCTTTTCCTTTCTCCATTTTCTGTGAAAACATTTTTAAATAAATAAAATAAAATTTATAAAAAAAAAAAAAAACCCTGTATTTTTTTTTTATAGCAGATTAGGCACCCCAGCAATAAAAGGGAGTATAATAGCTCAGCAGGGAGACCTTAATGAACGAAGGAGGCCCAAACTTCCAATCCCATCCACTAACTCTCCTGTTAATATAAGCAATATCAGCCCCAATGTACATAAACCCGTCACATCCAGTCCCACAGTGACGTTGATAGAACCAGTGAATAGCCGCCGGTGAGAAGTGCTTCCTGCGCTGTCTCTGATACTTGCGCGCCGGCCAGCACGCACGCTGCGGGACCATCCAGTCTCACAGCGGGCCCGCCGAAGAATAGAAGGGCTGCCCTGCGCGCTGCAACCCACGCGACCGAGGTTTCTCCTCAGCCACGCGTAACTAAGTTACCCAGTTACGGCCAGCGCGCGCTACGGGATTCCACTCACCCAGTCCCACCGAGACGCAGCTCCCGCTTCTGTTCTAACTTAGAACACAAGCAGGAGTTGCGCCGCGGTGGGACTGGGTGAGTGGGATCCCGTAGCGCGCGCTGGCCGGAGCTGGGTAACTTAGTTAGAACTTCTAAGTTAATCGCTACCTATCTAACTAAAAACTAAATGCTAAAGAGCAGCTATAAGGGAATCCTATGCCTTTGCTAGGGCCCTGTATAAAAACCAGTACTCACAGAGATATTGTGAAGATGTCTCAGTCTCAAGAGGTTATGGCGGCTGGCGGCTTCCTCTTCTCCGGCGGCATCCGGTGGCTTCCTCTTCTCCGGCGGCATCCAGCGGCTTCTCCATCAAGGGGGTCAGATGAATTACTGCTTCCGGCGGCTTCTTCCGCTACTGCTTCCGGCGCAGCAGCGTTAACGGCGTTAACAATATTATCGCCGTTATTGCCTTATGGCGTTAACGCGTTAATAACGCGTTATCTTGCCCAGCACTAATACTGTATATATATATATATATATATATATATATATATGATGAGTGCTTCCATCCTCATGTGAATCTGAACCACTAGCCATGAACATAGGCCAGGGTCTCAGCCGTTCCTTGCCACTCCTTGTCGTAACTGGCATATTGGCAAGTTTACGCTTCTCATCAGATGCTTTAAATTTAGATTTTTGGGTCACTTTACTGAACTTTTGTAGTATACTTGACGACACAGAGGTAGAGCAATGGACTACTGTACCGTACTGCTATATATATACTGGTGGTCAGCAAAATTCTGCACTGTCCTCCTATATACTGCGCACAACTAAAATGCAGCACAGGTATGGATGCATAGTATACTTGACGACACATAGGTAGAGCAGTGGACTACTGTACCGTACTGCTATATATATACTGGTGGTCAGCAAATTCTGCACTGTCCTCCTACTATATACTGCGCACAACTAAAATGCAGCACAGGTACTATGGATGCATAGTATACTTGACGACACAGAGGTAGAGCAGTGGAGTACTGTACCGTACTGCTATATATATACTGGTGGTCAGCAAAATTCTGCACTGTCCTCCTACTATATACTGCTCACAACTAAAATGCAGCACAGGTATGGATGCATAGTATACTTGACGACACAGAGGTAGAGCAGTGGACTACTGTACCGTACTGCTATATATATACTGGTGGTCAGCAAAATTCTGCACTGTCCTCCTACTATATACTGCGCACAACTAAAATGCAGCACAGGTATGGATGCATAGTATACTTGACGACACAGAGGTAGAGCAGTGGACTACTGTACCGTACTGCTATATATATATACTGGTGGTCAGCAAAATTCTGCACTGTCCTCCTACTATATACTGCGCACAACTAAAATGCAGCACAGGTATGGATGCATAGTATACTTGACGACACAGAGGTAGAGCAGTGGACTACTGTACCGTACTGCTATATATATATATATATATATACTGGTGGTCAGCAAAATTTTGCACTATCCTCCTACTATATAGTATACTGCGCACAACTAAAATGCAGCACAGGTATGGATGCATAGTATACTTGATGACACAGAGGTAGAGCAGTGGACTACTGTACCGTACTGCTATATATATACTGGTGGTCAGCAAAATTCTGCACTGTCCTCCTACTATATACTGCGCACAACTAAAATGCAGCACAGGTATGGATGCATAGTATACTTGACGACACAGAGGTAGAGCAGTGGACTACTGTACCGTACTGCTATATATATATATATATACTGGTGGTCAGCAAAATTCTGCACTGTCCTCCTACTATATACTGCGCACAACTAAAATGCAGCACAGGTATGGATGCATAGTATACTTGACGACACAGAGGTAGAGCAGTGGACTACTGTACCATACTGCTATATATATACTGGTGGTCAGCAAAATTCTGCACTGTCCTCCTACTATATACTACAATGCAGCACAGATATGGAGCGTTTTTCAGGCAGAGAACGTAGATATTTGCAGCACACTGAGCACAGATATTTGCAAGCACACTGAGCACATATTTGCAGCACACTGAGCACAGATATTTGCAGCACACTGACAATACTAAATTCTTTTGTCGTATAAACAACCCTTAATGAAGTCTAAGAACACTGTACGCTGTTCACTTAAGAAGTACCGGAAGGGTACGCTAGTTGCGTAACGATCGCTCAGCCGTAGGCGAGACGCTCAAGCGTCACGTTCGCTCACGGCCCAGTGATCACAGGACAGCACGTTGTTGGCTATGACTAGAGAAATGATTCGCTATGGCGTAGCGGACGCTCGAGACCACGAGGAGATCACCAGCGGCGCAGACGCTCACAACGCTATACCTTTATGTCTAAACCTTTTACCAAGGAAATACACAGAATACCTTAATGTGAATACAGGGTGTAAGTGCAACCTTGTGTACCCTGACTAACTACAAAGCTGCTTGAGCGTCACCGACGCTCAAGTGAACACAACACTATAGGAAATACACAGATACGGGTTTAGGGTCCAAAGCCTATTAACTGTATTATATCTAATATACTTGTAAAAGAGAATAACAGTACAAATGATACACTACAATATAACAGATTCTTCCTAACCAATATACAATACTATCTAATACAATTCAATACTAGTCTAGGGGAGATGTGAGAGAAAAGAGAAAGGAGAGAGAGAAATGGAAAGAGATGAGAGAAATTGGCTCACAGTAAGACAATGATTACGGAGAGAAAACTTACGCACAAAGGGTATGATCGCATGCGCCTCGATATCCAGCTCCCGATTATCAGCAAGAAAACCGTTGATGAGAGTGAAGTTGGATATGGTCGGCCTGCCTATTTATGCCCCACACACAATGCAATCTCATAGTCCCTACAATCCCATTGTCCATTGGATGAAGGAATTCGGCCCCGTATCATAACAAAAGGTCATAGGTCGATTCATACAGGTGGGCTGTGACGATTTCCAACAGCTCAGGTGGGTGGGAAACTGGGTTTCCCGCCGCATACCTGAGTATGAGTAAATAATAGAAATGGACATAAACTTCTTATGTCCATAACTATCCACACGAGCGATTAATACGCTCCAAACCAACACCGGAATATTGTAAATTAAATACTCTTCCGATGGGTACCAAACACTGCTATATGATTCCTGTTAGACCCTTCGTACAATACAAAGAGGGATTCCTCCGTTCAGGGACGTTCTATATTAACCAAACTTTCAGGAACTATTAAAGGGATCATGATCTATAAACTACATTAATTATGAAAATGTGTAACGAATGAGTCGCACGCTACGACTACATAAACTCTACCGTAAATACGCATACCGTGCGCCCGCGGGTGCACGCTATTGCGGGTATGCGCCTTCACGGGAGAGCGTACGCATGCGCAGCGCGGACCAGCGTGAGGTGCAAATATGGCAGCATGTATAGGGATATTTTTCTGACTTTGACAGTCCACCCTTTGGCAGTCAATAATAACTGCCACCTTCTAAAACATTTCAAAAGGAGAAAAATATATGTCAGGGGTTAATTCATTTCCATGGTTGGGTAGGGGAGGAGAGAGGAGTAGGTGTGAAGAGGGTATGACCTAGTGAGATAGCAGAAGCATGTGTGTATGAGTCCATGTTTGGGGGGGGGGTCATGTATCATCGTGCCGTACGTGTTGTAAATCAAGCTTCGAGGTATTGCGAAGTATACATTTGAATTCCTTCTTATCCTGTGGTACAGGTCTGTGGATGGGCTGTCAAACTTTACCGAGCTCTTTTCGGATTTTTGAACAAAATGGGGAGCACATTTTAGTTGATGATACATGAATGGGGGAATATGTGATTGCTGATATCTGTGCCTGTATTCCCTATACTATGTGTGTTATTACCTGAGGGTTGTAGAGATGAAGATGAAGAACACTTATGGAAAATGCAATGATATTCTATGCCAGGTAAATGTACATCTGTCGTCGAAGTTTTGTTCGGTATCAGTTGAAAGTCGTCTTCTTTGCGCTGTTTTGCTCCTTAGGCATGAGCAACAAGCTTTGTCAGTGCCATCAGATTTACAAAAAATGTTGGGCTAGCGTGAGTTTAAAAATACTAGGGAAACTGGGGATCCATGGCAAAGTTCATCAAGTGTCCATTTCTCAAGTGGTCAAAACTCTTTCTTTGGTCCATCCGTTGTCTGTATAGCGTCTCGTCAACTTCCTCGTCCAAGGGGGTCTTGTTATCTTGGAGAAAAGCAGAAAAACAGGTGAAAGAAACGGACCGTATAATCGCATTTTCATCACATCCTGGTTTCTATTATTGGGTCATAAATCAAATCCAGGTTAATTACGGTTTCCTCACTCCTCAAGCTCATCACTTTTGTACTTTGTTTGCACCTCATTAAAGCCTGCCCGCATCTAAATATCAATCCAATAGATATAACAACACCCAAGATACATAGTAGAAACTTTCCAACATCCATTATGACTCCTTGAGCCCAGTCTCCTAAACCGGAGAACCAATTTCGCGGGTTCAACCATGACACCCAACCAGTCAGCTCATTACCTACAGCAGCAAGAGTGAGATTGTGTTTTCGGCGAAATTCCCACTTTAATTGCAGAATATCGTCCATCTTTTGGTCTATGACCTCTACCGGATCCTCGGTGCTATTTGTGATATACGTGCAACACTTCACGCCGTACTGTGTTGCCAATGTAACACAATATCCGCCTGTTACTGCTGTGAGGTAATTAAGAACCATTCTATGCTGTACCAGTTCTGTTTTATAAGCTTGGAGTTCTCTTCCAGTGTATCTAAACGTGTCATCATACATTTCAGTGATATTATCTAACAAATTGGCGAGTGCGGAGATGTATCTATAATTCATCACTCCTCGAGCGGTGCGAGTGAAATCTAACGCTACCAGAACCTGAATCCCGGTGGATTCATGGATAAGATCAGAGGCCGGATGCTCTAACCTTTCTGACAGTTGTCTTTTAACTCGGTGCTCGTAATGGGTGTGAGTATAAGGAGCTTGGGCACCACGGTGTATGTCCTTCATTTTGTCATGTGTTACAGTCATCACTTCAGGCAATACTTTTCCAATATAACACAATCCTTCAGAGTTTGGGGCAAGCCACTTGTACGCCTTTCTCCCGCATATGAAATATGCATCATCGGGGAGGACATATGGGACGGAGAAGGACATTACCATGTTACACACCTTCCAGGTGAACTCTCCTGACCCTAATTCTTCCATCTGCTTAATGCACGTATCAGTTTGTACGATATGTGCACAGTATCCTGGTGATACCTCTCCAACTCTAGTAATCCTATTTCCTAAGGTATATCGATACCGGAAAGATTTTCCTCTACTGGCTATGTGGCGTACAAGCTCTGTATCTGTAGGCATTCTATCTGCTCTATGCGAAAAGGTCATGGTAAGGTTGCTCCATGACACTTCCCAATTTCCCGGCTTACGGGGATTGGAGATATTAAAACATAAGAGGGACCTATCCACATGGTATTGGTGGAGCTTCAAACTAGGAGGGCTGGAGATGTTAAACCTCCGGTCCACCGGTCTCCCACCACTTAGCTCAAGTACCTCCCCTAACGTTAAAGGAAATGGTACTAGCCCTGATTTGCTATGACCCTGAGGTACTTGAGAGCATACCCAACAATCTGTTTGGTTTAATACGTTACCCACTAAGGAGTGATAGTCACTCAATGGATGCCGGTCCATATGGATATTAAAACTGGATTGGCATTTCTTTATGCATCCATCTTCAATCAAATTGTCACAAAGCCTACAGATACAGTTTTCTTCAGCTAACAATCCGTCACAATTCCTTCTATAATCAATGCTATCGGATCGTTTTCTGATACTCGCCTTTGCTTGTTGGTTTGGTTGATCTTGGAAAACTACGCCTCCATCACCATAATCGGAACCCATTCCAGAACCTCTTTCGACCTCTATGGTACTCTCGCCGGAACAGACTGCTCTGGTCAACATCATGGTTAACATCAAAATCCGGATCACAGTCTCTTGGGGCACGTCCATCTTTGAGGGGAAAATAGAGAAGAATGAGAAGGGGGAAAAAGAAATTTCAAGGAAGAGGGGATGGGAAGTGGAGAAAAACAATAAAAGGGATTGGGGAGTCGACAACTGCTTTCGGTCTTCAAGGCTCAGGTGCCGCCTCAGTCCTCCTGGAACAGACACTCCAGTGATACAACCTCTACCGTCTGTTCCTTATCACGGGACTTCTCTGGATCAGCAACCTTCTTGCAGTGGGATGAATGGACCCAAGTCTCTCTCTCAGCAACCTTCAATGCTGTGGTGCTAGTCAATAAGACCTGGTATGGTCCTTCCCATCTATCAATAAGACAACCTGAGCGTAGAAAATTTCGTATCATTACATAATCCCCAGGTTCAATGTCATGACAATTACTATCTGGTAAATCAGGAATCACCAACTTCAGATTATCATTTTGATTCCTCAACTGCTTACTCATGTTAATCAAGTATTTTACAGTTACTTCATTGTTACATTTCAAATCATCCTGAGGGTTAATCATGACATGCGGTTGTCGACCAAACAGAATTTCAAAAGGGGACAGGTTAAGAGGGGACCTGGGAGTGGTTCTGATGCTATACAAAACAATGGGTAAAGCTTCTGGCCACGTCAATCCTGTCTCTGCCATTACTTTACTCAATTTATTTTTAATAGTGCTGTTCACTCTTTCGACCTTCGCACTCGCCTGTGGACGGTACGGAGTGTGCAGCTTGCTATCAATTCCCATCAACTTACACATTCCTTGAAAGACATCACCTGTAAAATGGGTACCCCTATCACTTTCGATTATCCTAGGGATACCATATCTACACACAAATTCCTGTACAATTTTCTTAGCTGTAAACATAGCGGTATTTGTAGCTGCTGGAAATGCTTCGACCCAATTCGAGAAAACATCTATACAGACAAGTACATATTTCAAATTTCGACATGGGGGTAATTGAATGAAGTCAATTTGTATTACCTGGAAAGGGCCGCCGGCAGGTGGGATATGGGATGGTTCTGTAGGTATTGCTTTTCCAATATTCTTTCTCAGACAGGTAAGGCATGACATTGCTCTTTTACTCGCATGAGAGGAGAATCCTGGGGCGCACCAGTATGCTCTTACCAATTTGCACATCCCCTCCTTGCCTAAATGAGTCAGCCCATGAGCTGCTTCAGCCAGACATGGAAGGTATGCCCTGGGGGCCACTGGTTTACCATGTCCATCCGTCCAGAGCCCTGAGGACTCCTGGCCATATCCCTTTGCCTTCCAGACTGCTCTTTCCTGTGTGGAACACAAATTCTGCATCTCACACAACTTCTGTGTGTTGATGGTATTAAATACCATCAGTTGTGTGGTGTCTGTCTGTATGGGGGTAGCAGCTGCAAGCTTTGCGGCTTCGTCTGCTCGGCTGTTACCAAGGGATATTGGGTCTTGACTATATGTATGTGCTTTACATTTGATAACAGCCACTCTGTCGGGTTCCTGTATCGCTGTTAGAAGCCTTTTTATATAAGCTGCATGCGCTATCGGTGTACCAGCTGCCGTCATGAAATTTCTGAGGCGCCATAGGGCTCCGAAATCATGTACTACCCCGAAGGCGTATCTAGAATCGGTGTAGATATTGGCTGACTTACCCTTAGCCAATTCACATGCTCTGGTTAGGGCGACCAGTTCAGCAACCTGGGCTGAGTGAGGTGGGCCTAGCGGTTCCGCTTCTATGGTGTCTTGGTCATCTACGACTGCGTATCCAGTACACAAGTCTCCCGAGTCTGACTGTCTATGACAACTACCGTCAGTGTAGAACGTGAGTTCTGCATCTTCCAGTGGATTGTCACTGATGTCAGGCCTTGCGGTAAAATTTTGGGTCAAATATTCCATACAATCATGTGTATCTTCCTTTGTATTAAATCCTCCTTCCCCATCACTCTCACCTTCCACCCTTTGTGTCTGACCAGGCACACCTGGGAGAAATGTTGCAGGATTTAATGCGCTGCATCTCCTTATGGTGATGTTTACTGGGGCCATTAATGCCAATTCCCATCTTGTAAACCTCGCTGATGAGACGTGTCTGGTTTGGGCAGAATTCAATAAGGCAGATACCGCATGTGGTGTATGGATTGTGAGGTTGTGGCCTAGCACGACATCTTCGCTTTTTGTCACTAGCAATGCTATCGCCGCAACGCTACGCAAGCATGTGGGGAGGGATCGCGCTACCGTGTCTAGCTGAGCGCTGTAGTATGCAACTGGCCTGCTGGCGTCACCGTGTTTTTGGGTTAGTACACCTGCTACGCAACCAGCACTTTCTGTTCCGTATAGTTCAAAGGGTTTCCCATAGTCTGGCATACCTAGTGCTGGCGCCTGCGTTAGGCACTGTTTGAGTCTCTCAAATGCTTTTTCGGATTCGTCAGTATGCGAAATCCTATCAGGTTTGTTTGAGGAGACCATTTCCTGCAAAGGTAACGCCAATATGGAAAACCCTGGGATCCAATTACGGCAATACCCACACATTCCTAAAAACGTCCTGATCTGTTGCTGGGTTTGTGGTAGAGTCATGTCTCTAATTGCTTGGATTCTATCAGCGGTCAGGTGTCTCAGTCCTTGTGTTAGACAGTGTCCCAAATATTTTACCCTAGTTTGGCATAATTGCAACTTGTCTTTGGAAACCTTGTGACCTGTGTCTGAAAGATGAAACAGGAGCTGTTTCGTATCCTTCAGGGATGCTTCCAATGAATCAGAACACAGTAGTAAATCATCCACATACTGTATCAATACTGATCCA
Source organism: Pseudophryne corroboree (assembly GCF_028390025.1). Lineage (NCBI taxonomy): Eukaryota > Metazoa > Chordata > Amphibia > Anura > Myobatrachidae > Pseudophryne > Pseudophryne corroboree. The sequence goes on from NC_086444.1 coordinate 209,990,403, forward strand.
CTCTCTGTTTGGAAAGACTGTAAACAATCATGCAAAGCCTGAGAAAATATGCTTGGACTATCTATGAAACCTTGGGGTAACCGAGTCCACGTGTATTGGACTCCTCTGTATGTGAATGCAAACAAATATTGGCTGTCAGGGTGCAGAGGTACCGAAAAGAAAGCGGAGCAGAGGTCAATAACAGTGAAAAATTTGGCAGTGGGAGGAATTTGCATTAGGATGACAGCTGGATTAGGCACTACGGGGAACTGACTCTCAACTATTTTGTTAATCCCCCTTAGATCCTGCACGAGCCTGTAACCCCTCCCCCCACTCTTTTTAACAGGGAAGATGGGACTATTTGCTGTGCTGGACGTTCTTACTAGAATGCCCTGTTGTAGCAAGCGTTCTATTACTGGGAAAACTCCTAACTCCACCTCTGGCTTCAGAGGATACTGTGGGATTTTTGGAGCTATCCTACCATCTTTTACTTGTACAACTACTGGAGCTACGTTTGCCATTAATCCAGTGTCCTGTCCATCTTTTGTCCAAAGTGACTCTGGTATCTGAGATGTCATCTCTTCTACTTGGGATGGATTCCTATTTGTCATAATGGTATGTGACATTAATTTTGATGGGGAGTCTAACATGTCTCGCACTTCCTGAGCGTGATTCTCAGGAATGTCCAAGAATACACCTTCAGGAGTACAATAAATGACGCAACCCATTTTACATAGTAAGTCTCTACCCAGGAGATTAGTTGGTGCAGATGCAGCCAGCAAAAAGGAATGCTTGGTATGCAAAGGCCCTATTGTAATCTCGGCTGGTTTGCTAACAGGGTAGTGCTGGACTACTCCTGTTACTCCCATGGCTGGAATGGTCCTACCAGTGGTTCTCATGCCCACTGTCGAATTTATCACTGACTTGGCCGCCCCTGTGTCTACAAGAAAATTTAAAGTTTTACCAGCCACGTTGATTGCAATCTCTGGTTCACTTCCAAGACTGGCAATCAATTTAACTGGTTGCAGATTACAGGTATGGCCACACCCCTATTGGGTATGCTGACCTCCCTGAATCCCGCTGGCAGCAACTACTTGTGAGGGAGTTAGTTGGGAACTACCAGAGGCATGCCAGTCTCTGTTCGGGGGATATCTTTTTGTTTCTCCTGTATGTGGCTCAAAACTCCGCCTCTGTGGACCCTGCTCCCAATGTCGTGTGTCGTGTCGTTGTCTAGGGGGTTGAAAAGATCTTTGTACACTCTTTGTTCTACAGTCTCGTGCATAGTGTCCCTGTCTGTTACAAGAAAAACATGTTATTACACTTGCCTTACCCACAGGATTCGGTGGTACATACGCAGGCTGCCTTGTGGTCAGCGCCTGTATACTTACTGACATCAACTTATCACTTTGCGACTCCCTGTGCCTAGTGATGTTTCTGTCGTGATCAATAGCAGCCTCTCTCAATGTGGACACCGACAGACCTCGCCAACATGGTTGCGTGGTCTGAACCCTAGTCTTTAATGTTTCCTTTAAACCATCCATCAGTACAGATACTGCTACGTCTTGATGGTTTGGGTTGGTCTTAATGTCTTCTATTCCAGTGTACTTTGCCATTTCTAATAGTGCCCGGTGGAAATATTCTGCTGCCGTTTCGGACTCTTTTTGTCTAATGGAGAATATCTTGTTCCATTTAACAACGGCTGGGAAATACTCCTTTAGCTGTAAATTTATCCTTTTTACATTATCCTTGTTGTACACGTCTGTAAGCGGTACATCTTTATCCAATGCACAGTCAGCTAAGAATTGAGTTGAGTCGACATTGGAAGGTAAACAAGCTCTCAGCAGTATCTGCCAATCCTTGTTGTTGGGTTCTACAGTGTTACCTAGATCCCTGATGTATTTTTGGCTAGCAACTAAGTCTTTCCTGGGGTCAGGAAATTCGGACACTATTGTTCTTAATTCCATTTGGGAAAATGGAGTGTACATGGCAATGTTCCTTATGGGAGTGGCTCCAGACACATCTGTTTTTCCATTGGGAACTGCTATTACCCTTACAGGAGCAATTCTAACAGCCTCTTCCTGTGTAGATTCTACAGCTTGTTGTGGTACAATTGTTTCAGTGTAGTGCATGGTGCCGTACTTACCCGTTGACACGACCTCACCTATCCCTCCGCTAGGGGCCTTCGCTAATCTCGTGGGTGTTGCTGTGCCTACTGTGGTCTCTGCTATAGTGGCTGCGAGAGAGAGAGCTGAAATTGTTGCTGAATCGTCTTCTTGATCACACTCCTGAGGAAAGTTCAAAACAGGGTACAACTTGCACGGGTTAATAATTGCATGAGTTACTTGGTTAACATCATTAACATTTACAGGGTTACTAAGTGTTTGTGTTTTACAACCCAGTGCGTTTCTCTCCGCAATCAACTTCTCTCCTGCTATATATGGTGGTGGCGGGGCTGTGGCAATCAATTTTCTGTTAGGGCCAGCCCCCGCCGCCAGAGCCAAACCTCTCTGTATCTCACCTTCCTGGTGCCATAACTGTAAATAATCATGATGCTGAATTCGTCTCTTTGTTGATTTTATGAGACATATCCTCCTCCTTAAATTTTGTAACACTTCTGGACTGAAGCTACCTATTCTTGGGAATTTGTCCCTGTCTTGTACAGTCATTCTCTCCCATTCATCACATAAAACCTCTGTGTGACTTCCGTATTTTTCACACATGATGTATCTTGCCGACCCGACAGGTCGGTTCTCTGAATCAACCCGAACCGAGGTTGATCGCCCCCTACCTGAACAATTGGCCCCCATAATCTGCAGGTGTTGCTTACTACTCCTTTGATCTTTATATCACGGTCTTCAGCAAACCCTTACAGCAAACCAAATTATTCAGAATAGGCCGGCGGTGGCGGTTTACCGAGTACCCCACTCACTCGCCCACCTCGACCAATACGACCTGATCACACCGATATGGTGCTGGCGTACTCGATACAGGGCCCTACCAGAAAGAACCTTCTGTTTACTGGAACATATGAGGGTTACCCGCAGGACACTTACTCTTTCCAGTAAAGGTGGGGTTGTTAGATAGTTCCTGAGTGACCAGCGAACTTCCCTTTAAAAATAAAAAATTACACAAATCACGTCAGAATGTACAAATAGCGTTTGTGACCACTTTACTCTAATGGTATTAGGTCAGATTACTAACTACTGCACACAATTACGTGCGGTACAATCGTTCAGTACATAAGCAACTATTTGTTATGTACTGAGAGATCAGTGGAATCGATGTTTCCGGCCGCGATTCCTTCAGCAAGAGCTTATGGCCTATATGGGTTCTGCACCAACCCCCGGGGTTGTGCCTCTTGTACCTTTATAGCGGACCTCTTTGTCTCCTTATGACCTCCTGGTCTTGTCTGTACGACCTCCTGGTCTGACCTCCTGGTCTTGTACTGGTCCGCTATACTCTAATGCTCAAATATTATGTTTAACCAGGGATGCCTCCCTAGCCACCGTGTATGTCACTTACACGTGTGTCCTACCCGATTTCTTTTGGTTCAACCTCTAAGTTGTATAAACTTGTATACAAAAAACACACTCACTCAACACATGTACACTTTCATTTATATATCTATTTCTGCGCAGAAATTTTTCTTCAGCCCAGCTGTGTTACCAATTAGGAGCAGGATCTATTAAACTAAATTTCAGATTTTCCAAAAATAGATTTGCGTTATTTACCGCGTCGCGTTATCTATCGCTGTGCGTTAATTATCGCTTTGCGCTAATTCGACTTTTCGTGACTTTGAGCTACGTGGGCGTAACCGGACGCTACGTTGCGTAATGTACGCTGCGTGCGTCTGCCTTCGGATTGCGTACGCTAGTCTTTGTTAGAGACACGTGTACGCAAAACAAAGATCCACCGTAACACAATTTCTACTTTTATCAATGTAGATGATCCCTGATCATCTACCGCCCACCACACTGACTGCCTTATCTCCCAGACAAGCCGTGTGTTGGTCTATACTTTAACTATTACCTCTATTATGAAATAACAGCAAATCTCTTCTAGCACTTTCTATCAACTATAAAAAAATTGGCAAACAGGAATAGTGATATACGAATTTGAAAAAGAAATGCAGATATATGTATGCGTGCGTGTATACGCAAGACAGAAGAGAAATAAACAGTTTTAAAAGACACAAGCGTTTTGTTCTTACTTCCGGTTCCCGGATTCCTTCAGCACTCTTTATCTAAGCGAAGCAGACGCTTATCCCGTCAGCACTGCGAGACAACCTCCCACCCTTTGCTGGGGGATAATGTCTGCTGATCTACCTAGTGCAGATATGAGAAGGACAGGACGAGTCCCCAATTGACAATACTAAATTCTTTTGTCGTATAAACAACCCTTAATGAAGTCTAAGAACACTGTACGCTGTTCACTTAAGAAGTACCGGAAGGGTACGCTAGTTGCGTAACGATCGCTCAGCCGTAGGCGAGACGCTCAAGCGTCACGTTCGCTCACGGCCCAGTGATCACAGGACAGCACGTTGTTGGCTATGACTAGAGAAATGATTCGCTATGGCGTAGCGGACGCTCGAGACCACGAGGAGATCACCAGCGGCGCAGATGCTCACAACGCTATACCTTTATGTCTAAACCTTTTACCAAGGAAATACACAGAATACCTTAATGTGAATACAGGGTGTAAGTGCAACCTTGTGTACCCTGACTAACTACAAAGCTGCTTGAGCGTCACCGACGCTCAAGTGAACACAACACTATAGGAAATACACAGATACGGGTTTAGGGTCCAAAGCCTATTAACTGTATTATATCTAATATACTTGTAAAAGAGAATAACAGTACAAATGATACACTACAATATAACAGATTCTTCCTAACCAATATACAATACTATCTAATACAATTCAATACTAGTCTAGGGGAGATGTGAGAGAAAAGAGAAAGGAGAGAGAGAAATGGAAAGAGATGAGAGAAATTGGCTCACAGTAAGACAATGATTACGGAGAGAAAACTTACGCACAAAGGGTATGATCGCATGCGCCTCGATATCCAGCTCCCGATTATCAGCAAGAAAACCGTTGATGAGAGTGAAGTTGGATATGGTCGGCCTGCCTATTTATGCCCCACACACAATGCAATCTCATAGTCCCTACAATCCCATTGTCCATTGGATGAAGGAATTCGGCCCCGTATCATAACAAAAGGTCATAGGTCGATTCATACAGGTGGGCTGTGACGATTTCCAACAGCTCAGGTGGGTGGGAAACTGGGTTTCCCGCCGCATACCTGAGTATGAGTAAATAATAGAAATGGACATAAACTTCTTATGTCCATAACTATCCACACGAGCGATTAATACGCTCCAAACCAACACCGGAATATTGTTAATTAAATACTCTTCCGATGGGTACCAAACACTGCTATATGATTCCTGTTAGACCCTTCGTACAATACAAAGAGGGATTCCTCCGTTCAGGGACGTTCTATATTAACCAAACTTTCAGGAACTATTAAAGGGATCATGATCTATAAACTACATTAATTATGAAAATGTGTAACGAATGAGTCGCACGCTACGACTACATAAACTCTACCGTAAATACGCATACCGTGCGCCCGCGGGTGCACGCTATTGCGGGTATGCGCCTTCACGGGAGAGCGTACGCATGCGCAGCGCGGACCAGCGTGAGGTGCAAATATGGCAGCATGTATAGGGATATTTTTCTGACTTTGACAACACTGAACACAGAAACTGAGAGAACGCAGCCACGTCCTCTCGCTATCATCTCCAAAGCACGAGTGAAAATTGCAGCGACACGCGGCTCCTTATATAGAATACGAATCTCGCGAGAATACAACAGCGGGATGATGACGTTCGGGCGCGCTCGGGTAAACCGAGCAAGGCGGGAAGATCCGAGGCTGCCTCGGAACCGTGTAAAATGGGTGAAGTTCGGGGGGGTTCGGATTCCGAGGAACCGAACCCGCTCATCACTAGTTTTAACCTATAGAATATATATAAAATAATAGGCAGGGGCGCCGACAGCCTTGCTGGGATCCAGTAATGGGGAAAAGGGAGGGGGCGAGACTGTGGCCGCCAGATCCCCTATGTGGTTGGTGGCGGCGGAGTGGGAGGAGGAAGCGAATATTTTGGATCAGTCCCTGCCCCATTAAAAGCTAACTTACACATACTAGAGTCCAGTTTAGTCAGCAGCCAGTAAACCAAACATTTTTTGGAGTATGGGAGGAAACCAGAGCACCCAGAGAGGAAACCAAGGCAGTAATCTATTTTCTAAGGATTACTGTATCTCTAATGGAATTAGAAAAAATAGAGTATAACACACTCAGGCGCTGGAGCTGCTGAACTCAAATACCACTCAGAGAAGTCTCACCTTACTTCACAACATACAACAAATACAAATTTACTTTGTATCTCTATAGGGTCCACATATGTACTAAGAGTCAGCGGCAGATCTTTCCAATATCTGCTGCGTTCACACAGCACATTATTCCCCATAGGGCTTTCAGTGTATTTTCATGTATCACTGTGGTATGTGTGGCTCATTCAGGGGCAGATGTATTAAGCCTGGAGAAGTGATAAAGCAGTGATAAGTGGAAGGTGATAACGCACCAGCCAGTCAGCTCCTGTCAATTTACAGATTGGAGCTGATTGGCTGGTGTGTTATAACCTTGCACTTATCAATGTTTTATCATTGCTTTATTACTTCTCCAGGCTTAATACATCTGCCCCTCAGTATCTTATACCGTCCCAAGCTGCCCATGTCTTTTCTCAAGTAAAATCACCTTTATTTGTTACTAGCTGAAGCCCCGTGCTTCGCTGGATAAAGAGTGACTTTGGCGTAGGGCAGCCGTGCCTTGCTGGAAAAGGGGTGTGGCCTCAGGAAAGGGGTGTGGCTTTGCAGGAGTGCCACGATCGCGAGCCACGCCCTGTTTTAGTCACTGAGAGGGCATGCCCAGCGCCCTGTGAGCAGCTGGCATGCCCCCTCTCCCTCTGTCTCCCCATGAATAGACGCTGAAAATCGGGACAGTATGGTAAATGTGATAAGGGCAAAAGACACATCGTAAATTTGTGTGACAAGTGCCCTCATTCCGAGTTGTTCGCTCGGTAAAAATCTTCGCATTGCAGCGATTTTCCGCTTAATGCGCATGCGCAATGTCCGCACTGCGACTGCGCCAAGTAAATTTGCTATGCAGTTAGGAATTTTACTCACGGCTTTTTCATCGTTCTGGCGATCGTAATGTGATTGACAGGAAATGGGTGTTACTGGGCGGAAACAGGCCGTTTTATGGGCGTGTGGGAAAAAACGCTACAGTTTCCGGAAAAAACGCAGGAGTGGCCGGAGAAACGGGGGAGTGTCTGGGCGAACGCTGGGTGTGTTTGTGACGTCAAACCAGGAACGACAAGCACTGAAATGATCGCAGATGCCGAGTAAGTCTGAAGCTACTCAGAAACTGCTACAAGGTGTGTAATCGCAATATTGCGAATATGAGCACCGGAAATTTTTCGGGTTTTGTGTTTTGGTTTCGGTTCCGCGGCCGTGTTTTGGGTTCGAACGCGTTTTGGCAAAACCTCACCGAATTTTTTTTGTCGGATTCGGGTGTGTTTTGGATTCGGGTGTTTTTTTCAAAAAACCCTAAAAAACAGCTTAAATCATAGAATTTGGGGGTCATTTTGATCCCAAAGTATTATTAACCTCAATAACCATAATTTCCACTCATTTTCAGTCTATTCTGAACACCTCACACCTCACAATATTATTTTTAGTCCTAAAATTTGCACCGAGGTCGCTGGATGGCTAAGCTAAGCGACCCAAGTGGCCGACACAAACACCTGGCCCATCTAGGAGTGGCACTGCAGTGTCACGCAGGATGGCCCTTCCAAAAAACACTCCCCAAACAGCACATGACGCAAAGAAAAAAAGAGGCGCAATGAGGTAGCTGTGTGAGTAAGCTAAGCGACCCTAGTGGCCGACACAAACACCTGGCCCATCTAGGAGTGGCACTGCAGTGTCACGCAGGATGGCCCTTCCAAAAAACAATCCCCAAACAGCACATGACGCAAAGAAAAAAAGAGGCGCAATGAGGTAGCTGTGTGAGTAAGATAAGCGACCCTAGTGGCCGACACAAACACCTGGCCCATCTAGGAGTGGCACTGCAGTGTCACGCAGGATGGCCCTTCCAAAAAACACTCCCCAAACAGCACATGACGCAAAGAAAAATGAAAGAAAAAAGAGGTGCAAGATGGAATTGTCCTTGGGCCCTCCCACCCACCCTTATGTTGTATAAACAGGACATGCACACACCAAATTCAAGGTATGTGCAAAACATGGGACGTGCTGGAATTTGCCCAGATTTAATGCACACACAATATTGCTGGCGTTGTCCGATGCCACAAATCCACAGGAGAGTCCAATTGGGGTAAGCCATTCTGCGATGATCTTCCTCAGTTGCCGTAAGAGGTTTTTAGCTGTGTGCGTATTCTGGAAAGCGGTGATACAAAGCGTAGCCTGCCTAGGAAAGAGTTGGCGTTTGCGAGATGCTGCTACTGGTGTTCTTGCGGCGGGAGTCCATACATCTACCCAGTGGGCTGTCACAGTCATATAGTCCTGAGCCTGCCCTGCTCCACTTGTCCACATGTCCGTGGTTAAGTGGACATTGGGTACAACTGCATTTTTTAGGACACTGGTGAGTCTTTTTCTGAGGTCTGTGTACATTTTCGGTATCGCCTGCCTAGAGAAATGGAACCTAGATGGTATTTGGTACCGGGGACACAGTACCTCCAACAAGTCTCTAGTTGCCTCTGCAGTAATGATGGATACCGGAACCACGTTTCTCACCACCCAGGATGCCAAGGCCTCAGTTAACCGCTTTGCAGCAGGATGACTGCTGTGATATTTCATCTTCCTCGCAAAGGACTGTTGGACAGTCAATTGCTTGGTGGAAGTAGTAAAAGTGGTCTTACGAGTACGACTTCCCCTCTGGGATGACCATCGACTCCCAGCAGCAACAACAGCAGCGCCAGCAGCAGTAGGTGTTACACGCAAGGATGCATCGGAGGAATCCCAGGCAGGAGAGGACTCGTCAGAATTGCCAGTGACATGGCCTGCAGGACTATTGGCATTCCTGGGGAAGGAGGAAATTGACACTGAGGGAGTTGGTGGGGTGGTTTGCATGAGCTTGGTTACAAGAGGAAGGGATTTACTGGTCAGTGGACTGCTTCCGCTGTCGCCCAAAGTTTTTGAACTTGTCACTGACTTATGATGAATGCGCTGCAGGTGACGTATAAGGGAGGATGTTCCGAGGTGGTTAACGTCCTTACCCCTACTTATTACAGCTTGACAAAGGCAACACACGGCTTGACAAATGTTGTCCGCATTTCTGTTGAAATACTTCCACACCGAAGAGCTGATTTTTTTGGTATTTTCACCAGGCATGTCAATGGCCCTATTCCTCCCACGGACAACAGGTGTCTCCCCGGGTGCCTGACTTAAACAAACCACCTCACCATCAGAATCCTCCTGGTCAATTTCCTCCCCAGCGCCAGCAACACCCATATCCTCCTCATCCTGGTGTACTTCAACACTGACATCTTCAATCTGACTATCAGGAACTGGACTGCGGGTGCTCCTTCCAGACCTTGCAGGGGGCGTGCAAATGGTGGAAGGCGCATGCTCTTCACGTCCAGTGTTGGGAAGGTCAGGCATCGCAAACGACACAATTGGACTCTCCTTGTGGATTTGTGATTTCGAAGAACGCACAGTTCTTTGCTGTGCTTTTGCCAGCTTGAGTCTTTTCATTTTTCTAGCGAGAGGCTGAGTGCTTCCATCCTCATGTGAAGCTGAACCACTAGCCATGAACATAGGCCAGGGCCTCAGCTGTTCCTTGCCACTCCGTGTGGTAAATGGCATATTGGCAAGTTTACGCTTCTCCTCCGATGATTTTATTTTAGATTTTTTAGTCCTTTTTTTACTGATATTTGGTGTTTTGGATTTTACATGCTCTGTACTATGACATTGGGCATCGGCCTTGGCAGACGACGTTGCTGGCATTTCATCGTCTCGGCCATGACTAGTGGCAGCAGCTTCAGCACGAGGTGGAAGTCGATCTTGATCTTTCCCTATTTTTGGAACCTCAACATTTTTGTTCTCCATATTTTAATAGGCACAACTAAAAGGCACCTCAGGTAAACAATGGAGATGGATGGATACTAGTATACTTATGGATTGACGAGCGACTGCCGACACAGAGGTAGCTACAGCCGTGGACTACCGTACTGCGTCTGCTGCTAATATAGACTGGATGATAATGATATAAAAATATATATATATATCACTACTGCAGCCGGACAGGTATATATTATATAATGACGGACCTGCTGGACACTGTCAGCTCAGCACTGCAGACTCCTAAAGTAAGCTACTAGTATCAAGAAGATAGAAAAAAGAAAAAACACCACAGGTAGGTGGTATACAATTATGGATGGACGAGCGACTGCCGACACAGAGGTAGCTACAGCCGTGGACTACCGTACTGCGTCTGCTGCTAATATAGACTGGATGATAATGAGATATAAAATATATATATATATCACTACTGCAGCCGGACAGGTATATATTATATAATGACGGACCTGCTGGACACTGTCAGCTCAGCACTGCAGACTCCTAAAGTAAGCTACTAGTATCAAGAAGATAGAAAAAAGAAAAAAACACCACGGGTAGGTGGTATACAATTATGGATGGACGAGCGACTGCCGACACAGAGGTAGCTACAGCCGTGGACTACCGTACTGCGTCTGCTGCAGTGCTAATATAGACTGGATGATAATGATATAAAAAATATATATATATCACTACTGCAGCCGGACAGGTATATATTATATAATGACGGACCTGCTGGACACTGTCAGCAGAATGCGTTTATAGAATAAAAAAACACACCACACGACGAGTGTTTAACTTTTTCAGGCAGACAATCACAATATACTGGTGGTCAGTGGTCACTGGTCAGTCACACTGGCACTGGCAGTGGCACTCTGGCAGCAAAAGTGTGCACTGTTAAAAATATGTACTCCTGCTATAACTGCTCCCCAGTCTCCCCCACAATTAAGCTGTGTGAGCAGTGAGCACTCAGCACAGTCAGATATACAGTATTACATAGATGATGCAGCACACTGAGGGCACACTGAGGCTAAGCACAGATATGGTATGTGACTGTGTCACACTGTGTATCGTTTTTTTTCAGGCAGAGAACGGATTAATTAAACTGGTGGTCACTGGTCACACTATCAGCAAGTAGTACTCCTAATATGCTCCCCAAAATTAGTAAATCAAGTGTCACTCTCTACTACTCTCTAGTCTACTCTAAACGGAGAGGACGCCAGCCACGCCCTCTCCCTATCAATCTCAATGCACGTGTGAAAATGGCGGCGACGCGCGGCTCCTTATATAGAATCCGAGTCTCGCGATAGAATCCGAGCCTCGCGAGAATCCGACAGCGGGATGATGACGTTCGGGCGCGCTCGGGGTAACCGAGCAAGGCGGGAAGATCCGAGTCTGCCTCGGACCCGTGTAAAAAGCGTGAAGTTCGGGGGGGTTCGGTTTCCGAGAAACCGAACCCGCTCATCACTAGAATACATCGTTCGCAATTTTAAGATGCTAAGATTCACTCCCAGTAGGCGGCGGCTTAGCATGAGCAAATCTGCTAAAATTCACTTGCGAGCGAACAACTCGGAATGAGGGCCAATATTCTCTGTCTCTAACAACTACAGATGATTACTAACATAACAAGAAAGTGATCTGGACACAAATACCCCTCCCCTCCACTGTGACAGTGCAGTCTGTGTGCCAGACCCAAAAGGTGGCAGAGCTACACTGGAATAATGGGCGGAGCTACATGGACCTAGGCTGCAGTAGGGATGTCCATCGATGGTTACCATCGATTATAATCATCAATGGTACATAAACCATCAATGGTTTGCACCACTCGATGGCCACCACTGAAAGCTGCTGGCTGGTCCACGGACCAATGAAGAACCAGGGACGGGGCTTAGCGGGTGTCAAGGGGCGGAGCTATGCTCTGTGTCCCGCCACCACATTAAAAAAAATAATTCTACATCGGCCATAAACCATCAATGATTTTGTTATCATCGATGGTCGATGGCCATCCCTAGGCTGCAGCAGGAGGATGATCCTGCTACAGCTCCGGCCAGCCAGATTTCCTGTGGTAAGTGTCTGGAGAGAGAGGGTGAGTGAAAGTGTGTGTTTATACTAGAGATGAGCGCCTGAAATTTTTCGGGTTTTGTGTTTTGGTTTTGGGTTCGGTTCCGCGGCCGTGTTTTGGGTTCGAACGCGTTTTGGCAAAACCTCACCGAATTATTTTTGTCGGATTCGGGTGTGTTTTGGATTCGGGTGTTTTTTTCCAAAAACACTAAAAAACAGCTTAAATCATAGAATTTGGGGGTCATTTTGATCCCAAAGTATTATTAACCTCAAAAACCATAATTTACACTCATTTTCAGTCTATTCTGAATACCTCACACCTCACAATATTATTTTTAGTCCTAAAATTTGCACCGAGGTCGCTGTGTGAGTAAGATAAGCGACCCTAGTGGCCGACACAAACACCGGGCCCATCTAGGAGTGGCACTGCAGTGTCACGCAGGATGTCCCTTCCAAAAAACCCTCCCCAAACAGCACATGACGCAAAGAAAAAAAGAGGCGCAATGAGGTAGCTGTGTGAGTAAGATTAGCGACCCTAGTGGCCGACACAAACACCGGGCCCATCTAGGAGTGGCATTTTTGTTCTCCATATTTTAATAGGCACAACTAAAAGGCACCTCAGGTAAACAATGGAGATGGATGGATTGGATACTAGTATACAATTATGGACGGGCTGCCGAGTGCCGACACAGAGGTAGCCACAGCCGTGAACTACCGCACTGTACTGTGTCTGCTGCTAATATATAGACTGGTTGATAAAGAGATAGTATACTCGTAACTAGTATGTATGTATAAAGAAAGAAAAAAAAACCACGGTTAGGTGGTATATACAATTATGGACGGGCTGCCGAGTGCCGACACAGAGGTAGCCACAGCCGTGAACTACCGCACTGTACTGTGTCTGCTGCTAATATATAGACTGGTTGATAAAGAGATAGTATACTCGTAACTAGTATGTATGTATAAAGAAAGAAAAAAAAACCACGGTTAGGTCACTGGTATATACAATTATGGACGGGCTGCCGAGTGCCGACACAGAGGTAGCCACAGCCGTGAACTACCGCACTGTACTGTGTCTGCTGCTAATATATAGACTGGTTGATAAAGAGATAGTATACTCGTAACTAGTATGTATGTATAAAGAAAGAAAAAAAAACCACGGTTAGGTCACTGGTATATACAATTATGGACGGGCTGCCGAGTGCCGACACAGAGGTAGCCACAGCCGTGAACTACCGCACTGTACTGTGTCTGCTGCTAATATATAGACTGGTTGATAAAGAGATAGTATACTCGTAACTAGTATGTATGTATAAAGAAAGAAAAAAAAACCACGGTTAGGTGGTATATACAATTATGGACGGGCTGCCGAGTGCCGACACAGAGGTAGCCACAGCCGTGAACTACCGCACTGTACTGTGTCTGCTGCTAATATATAGACTGGTTGATAAAGAGATAGTATACTCGTAACTAGTATGTATGTATAAAGAAAGAAAAAAAAACCACGGTTAGGTCACTGGTATATACAATTATGGACGGGCTGCCGAGTGCCGACACAGAGGTAGCCACAGCCGTGAACTACCGCACTGTACACTGGTTGATAAAGAGATAGTAGTATACTCGTAACAACTAGTATGACTGACTATGACGGTATAAAGAATGAAAAAAAAACCACGGTTAGGTGGTATATATTATAATAATAATACAATTATGGATGGACGGACTGCCTGCCGACTGCCGACACAGAGGTAGCCACAGCCGTGAACTACCGCACTGTACACTGGTTGATAAAGAGATAGTAGTATACTCGTAACAACTAGTATGACACTATGACGACGGTATAAAGAATGAAAAAAAAACCACGGTTAGGTGGTATATATTATAATAATAATACAATTATGGATGGACGGACTGCCTGCCGACTGCCGACACAGAGGTAGCCACAGCCGTGAACTACCGCACTGTACACTGGTTGATAAAGAGATAGTAGTATACTCGTAACAACTAGTATGACACTATGACGACGGTATAAAGAATGAAAAAAAAACCACGGTTAGGTGGTATATATTATAATAATAATACAATTATGGATGGACGGACTGCCTGCCGACTGCCGACACAGAGGTAGCCACAGCCGTGAACTACCGCACTGTACACTGGTTGATAAAGAGATAGTAGTATACTCGTAACAACTAGTATGACACTATGACGACGGTATAAAGAATGCAAAAAAAACCACAGTTAGGTGGTATATATTATAATAATAATACAATTATGGATGGACGGACTGCCTGCCGACTGCCGACACAGAGGTAGCCACAGCCGTGAACTACCGCACTGTACACTGGTTGATAAAGAGATAGTAGTATACTCGTAACAATTAGGATGACACTATGACGGTATAAAGAATGAAAAAAAAACCACGGTTAGGTGGTAGGTATATAATAATAAATAATACAATTCTGGTCGGACGGACTGCCTGCCGTGTGCCGACACAGAGGTAGCCACAGCCGTGAACTACCGCACTGTACACTGGTTGATAAAGAGATAGTAGTATACTCGTAACAATTAGGATGACACTATGACGGTATAAAGAATGAAAAAAAACCCACGGTTAGGTGGTAGGTATATAATAATAAATAATACAATTCTGGTCGGACGGACTGCCTGCCGTGTGCCGACACAGAGGTAGCCACAGCCGTGAACTACCGCACTGTACACTGGTTGATAAAGAGATAGTAGTATACTCGTAACAATTAGGATGACACTATGACGGTATAAAGAATGAAAAAAAAACCACGGTTAGGTGGTAGGTATATAATAATAAATAATACAATTCTGGTCGGACGGACTGCCTGCCGTGTGCCGACACAGAGGTAGCCACAGCCGTGAACTACCGCACTGTACACTGGTTGATAAAGAGATAGTAGTATACTCGTAACAATTAGGATGACACTATGACGGTATAAAGAATGAAAAAAAAACCACGGTTAGGTGGTAGGTATATAATAATAAATAATACAATTCTGGTCGGACGGACTGCCTGCCGTGTGCCGACACAGAGGTAGCCACAGCCGTGAACTACCGCACTGTACTGTGTCTGCTGCTAATATAGACTGGTTGATATTTAAAGAGATATTAGTAGTATACAACAATACTATACTGGTGGTCAGGCACTGGTCACCACTCCTGCAGCAAAAGTGTGCACTGTTAATTAATATAATTGTACTCCTGGCTCCTGCTAACAACCTGCAGTGCTCCCCAGTCTCCCCCACAATTAATTATAAGCTTTTAATTTATACATTGATGACTGTGCAGCACACTGGGCTGAGCTGAGTGCACACAGACTGAGTCACACTGTGTGACTGACTGTGCTGTGTATCGTTTTTTTTTTCAGGCAGAGAACGGATATAGCAGAGAGAAGTGAACGGATATATTATATTAAATAAAAGTTAACTAGCAACTGCACTGGTCACTGACTGTGGTAAACTAACTCTGTCTGCGACTCTGCACAATCTCTCTCTATCTAATCTATCTATCTCTATTCTAATGGAGAGGACGCCAGACACGTCCTCTCCCTATCAATCTCAATGCACGAGTGAAAATGGCGGCGACGCGCGGCTCCTTATATAGAATCCGAGTCTCGCGATAGAATCCGAGCCTCGCGAGAATCCGACAGCGTCATGATGACGTTCGGGCGCGCTCGGGTTAACCGAGCAAGGCGGGAAGATCCGAGTCGCTCGGACCCGTGGAAAAAAAAGTGAAGTTCGTGCGGGTTCGGATTCAAAGAAACCGAACCCGCTCATCTCTAGTTTATACAGTATCTGTGTATATGTATCTGTGTGTATATGTATGTGTGTAATGTATGTACAGTATGTATGTGTGTGTGTGTGTATGTGATGTGTATATCTGTATGTGTATGTGTGAATGTGCAGCATAATTTGTATAAGTGGCACTGGTAAAGGGGGCGTTACGTGTATAAACGTCACTACTACAGGGGGCGTTATGTGTGTAATCGGCACTTCTACAGGGGGCATTACGTGTGTAAGAGTCACTACAGGGGGCGGTAAGTGTGTAAGCGTCACTACTACAGGGAGCCCAATGGGTGTAAACGTCACTGCTACAGGGGGTGTTATGTGTGTAAGCATCACTTGTACAGGGGGCATTATGTGTGTAAGCATCACTACTACAGGGTGCGTTACGTGTGTAAGCGTCACTACTACAGGGGGTGTTACGTGTGTAAGCGGCACTTCTACAGGGGGCGTTACATGTGTAAGAGTCACTACAGGGGGCGTTAAGCGTGTAAGATTCACTACTACAGGGAGTGCAATGTGTGTAAACGTCACTACTACAGGGGGTGTTACGTGTGTAAGCATCACTGGTACAGGGAGCGTTACATGTGTAAAGGGCCCCATACACTACAACGATAATGCCTGATTTCATCCGATTTTGACATTTCGGCCCGATAAATCGGGTGGAAAGTGGCAAATCGGATGTGTTTTACATCCGATCCGACCTGATGCGCGGTCTCGTGAGCATCGGATTGGAGCCCCTAGATCGTTAGTGCTGCACTCATGATTTCTCGGATTCACAGGCATGACTGGGATCGCATAAGATACATCATATGCAAAAGGACCGCACACAATGTATCCTATGCGACCCTGCTGCCCGGGAGGCTGGGCGATTCAAGGGAAAGCTTATGCGACATAAGGGTCCGACATGTCACTGTAGCGTATGGGGCCCTTAATCATCACTACTACAGGGGGTGTTACATGTGTAAATGTCACTGGTACAGGGGATGTTACGTGTGTAAGCGTCACTACTACAGGGGGCGTTAAGTGTGTAAGCGTCACTACTACAGGGGCGTTACCTGTGTAAGTGTCACTACTACAGGGGGTGTTACATGTGTAAGCGTCACTGGTACAGGGGCATTACGTGTGTAAGTGTCACTGGTACATGGTCATTACGTGTGTAAGCGTCACTGGTACATGGGCATTACATGTGTAAGCATGACTACTACAGGGAGTATTACGTGTGTAAGCGGCACTACTACAGGGAGCATTATGTGTGTAAGCGTCACTATTAAATAGAGCGTTACGGGTAAACATCACTACTACAGGGAGCGTTACGTGTGTAAACGTCACTACTACAGGAAGCGTTACGTGTGTAAGCGTCACTACTACAGGGGGCATTACGTATGTAAGCATCATTGGTACAGGGGGTGTTACGTGTGTAAGCATCCCTACTACAGGGAGCGTTATGTGTGTAAACGTCACTACTACAGGGAGGGTTACGTGTGTAGGCGTCACTACTACAGGGAGCATTACGTATGTAAGCGTCACTGATACAGGAGGGCGTTACGTGTGTAAGCATCACTACTACAGGGAGTGTTACATATGAAAGCGTCACTGATACAGGGGGGAGTTACGTGTGTAAGCATCACTACTACAGGGAGTGTTACATATGAAAGCGTCACTGATACAGGGGGGAGTTACGTGTGTAAGCATCACTACTACAGGGATCATTACGTATGTAAGCGTCACTGATACAGGGGGGCGTTACGTGTGTAAGCATCACTACTACAGGGAGTGTTACATATGTAAGCGTCACTAGTACAGGGGGCGTTACGTGTGTAAGCATCACTACTACAGGGAGACGTTACATGTGTAAGTGTCACTACTACAGGGGGCGTTACTTGTGTAAGCGTCACTGCTACAGGGGGCACTATGTGCGCTGTCCCTTTGTAAAGTATGGGAGAGCGCAAATATATAGGTTGCAGGGAGGGCGCCAAACACCCAAGCACCAGCCCTGCGTATAATGCTACTGAATTTCCATGAGCTTCAAAAGAACAAAACATTTTTCGTTTTATTTTAAATCATCCTTTCACCTGGCAGAAGGCTGGGGGCTCGTGTACCACGGAGACAGAGCCGGCCCTAACCAATATGATGCCCTAGGCAATATTTTGGCTGATGCCCCCTAGCACCGCCGCTAGTTCTGCCTCTGATGCTGCACCCCTTTCCAAGCACCATCACCCCTCACCCCTAAATTTTAAATATTTAAATTTAAATAGGAGCAGTGCTGACATTCGGCACACAGCCCAAAAAGGGGCATTTTCTTGCTGGGAATAGGCATGGCCACACAATAGTACCTGCAATTCAAATTATGCCACACAGTATTGCAACTTTATTCACATTTTATCATGCTATAGTGTCTCTTATTCACGTTACATCACACAGTAGTACCACTTTACCTTATATACATTACTCCTCATAGTAGTACCCCTTATTCACATTACATCACACTGAATTGCTCCTAATTCACATTACACCTCACCGTATTGCTCTTTATTCACATTAGACCACACAGTAGTGCCCTTTCTATACGGTATGCCACACAGTAGAGCACCTTATACACATAATGCCACACATTAGTAATGCATTTATACACATAATACCACACATCTCACACACATTATTAATGTCCTTTTAAACATAATGTACCTTACACATTATGGCAACCTTTATTAATGCCCTTATACACATAATGCCCCTTACACATATGCCGCACATTATTAATGCCACACATAATGCCCCTTACACATATGCCTCACATTATTAATGCCCTTATACACATAATGACACACATAGTGCCCCTTACACATATGCTGCACATTATTAATGCATTTATACACATGACACACATAATGCCCCTTACACATTTGCCGAACAGTATTGCACAACCAACCCACCCGCATACAGCTCTCACATGGCCGCTAACACTGTGACCTCTGCCTCTGCTTGGATACAGATGTGTCCTCATACATCCAGCTCTAGACCAGCTCTGCTAACATCCGGCACATATTTTTGCATTGCTATGTGACTAGCATGCACAAGCAGCTTCTGATGATTAAAATTATATTTGGCATGCTTATATACTGTGCACAACTGTGGCTGTATCTGCATACAAAATGTTATGTGATTTCCAGGAATACACTGTAACATACCATTTCGTATGCAGATACAGCCGCAGTCACACACATAACATAGGCATGTTGCATATCATTTTAATCAGCAGAAGCTACTTGTGCCCCTAGGCATTCCAAATGCCCTAGGCATTTGCCTAGTTTGCCTATGCCTAGGGACGGCTCTGCACGGAGAAGTTTATACATATATAGTGATGACTTATCCATACTACTGATTGGATGGCTACAGTAATGATATCATGTGTGGGGTCTGCGAGTTGGGAGAAGGAGTCATTTAAACTTTTTTTCTTTTTCTTTTTTTTTTCTTCCTGGCATTCTTCTTAGAATTGACCTACAGTAATAGTTACTCTGTGCAGCTCGGCTTTAACAACCCTTTCATTCATTATTTTTATGAAGACATCTTTCCCATATTGTTAACCATACGCACAGTACTTATTCTTTGTTAACATGAACAATTCCATATTGCAGACAGATTTAATTTTTTCTGCAGTGAAAGATGCTATCTAGACCTGTGCTCTGGAGTTTATAAAATGCTGTTTCATTATTCTTAGATTTTGCATAAATATAATACATCTGGACTCCATACATGTTTCTTAGTCACATGTGCTCTCCCTACCGCATAGATAATGTCTAGCTTTGCCATTTCCATAGTGTTCTCCGCATACACCTAGCTTCTATACGCCATACAGTGTTAGATGTCTGGCGTGACTGCAGTGTAGTGTACTGTCTTTTCATATTCGCATGGCAGATGCAGCGAAACACCACTCACAGTGCACTACAGGCGCTGGGCTGTGACTGTAACCACACAAGAATTATTTCAGACACATAGAAAGTGTCACAACGGAACTTTGCGTGAAAAAAGGCGCTGCCACTGCTTTGTAGCACTTCCTATACAGATTCATTTGCACACAGATGTAAAAGTGTCACACATCAAATCGATCTACTAGAGTAGCTCTGTTGCTTCCAGTTGTTTTATTTATGTGCATAAGATACACATTTTGAGCAAGAAAGATGCTTGGTGCGGCGAGTCGCCCAGGACCTGGCGTGTCTAGAGTGGCAGTTTGGCTCAACTGAAGCTACAGTGTATGAGGACACATCTGGCTGAATGTTTCATTATATAACTTTTGTTTTGTTTGTTCCACAGCTTTTGGTTTGTTGTAACAAGGGAGGATTATGGCATAACCATACCAGCCCTTTAAACTGGGACGCTCATGAATTACACAGGTTCTGTGGCTGATTAAAACCAGGTGTCATGCAGGCTTGAAGTCAGCTAGCCACAGAACCTGTGTAATTCATGAGCGTCCCAATTTAAAGTGCTGGTATGGTCAGCCTAGATAAATGTAGAAAAAGTACTATTGGGGTAATTCAGACCTGATTGTAGCAGCAAATTTGTTAGAGGTTGGGCAAAACCATGTGCACTGCAGGTGGGGCAGATATAACATGTGCAGAGAGAGATTTAGATTTGGGTGGGATATATTGTTTCTGTGCAGGGTAAATACTGGCTGCTTTATTTTTACACTGCAATTTAGATTTCAGTTTGAACACACCCCACCCACATCTAACTCTCTCTGCACATGTTATATCTGCCCCCCTGCAGTGCACATAGGGGGTGATTCCGAGTTGTTCGCTCGCTAGCAGATTTTAGCAGCATTGCACACGCTAGGCCGCAGCCCTCTGGGAGTGTATCCTAGCTTAGCAGAATAGCGAACGAAAGATTAGTAGAATTGCGAATAGAAAATCCTTAGCAGTTTCTGAGTAGCTCCAGACCTACTCACAGATTGCGACCAGCTCAGTCCATTTAGTTCCTGGTTTGACGTCACACACACGCCCTGCGTTCGGCCAGCCACTCCCCCGTTTCTCCAGACACTCCCGCGTTTTATCCTGGCACGCCTGCGTTTTTCCTCACACTCCCTGAAAACGGCCAGTTTCCGCCCAGAAACACCCACTTCCTGTCAATCACACTCCGATCACTTCAACGATGAAAATTCCTCGTTCGGACGTGAGTAAATCTACTAAGTTTTGTGCTAAAATACTTAGCGCATTTTTTCCTTAATCGCTCTGTTGCAAAAATCGGCAACGAGCGAACAACTCGGAATGACCCCCATGGTTTTGTCCACCTGCTAACAAATTTGCTGCTGCGATCAGGTCTGAATTAGGCCCCATGTGTTCTTCTTATATGAGGTCATCACCCCAGGGTGGTAAAGGTTATTTACTAACATTACTCAGTATTATAAATTTGCACTGAAACTGTAGCAACCAATCAGTAATACCCCTTTCAGATCTCAATAGGTGGGTCACACCCGGAAGCCATACACGGGTGCTTCCCGGGTGCGACCCGTCTGAGCCCCTTTCACACCGCTGTCCCCAGCCTGGCATATTGCCGGGTTGGTGACGACAGCGGTGATGCGTGCGTGGGCGGCGCTTGGAGAGCTAATGGTCTCCAAGCGCTGCCCGTCCATACAGTGTGAACGGGAAACAGGTCGTATCGACTATCGACCTGGTAACCCGTTCACACTGCACAACAACCCAGGTTAAAACCGTATTCACTCCTGGACACTACCGTGATCTTTCCCCTGGGCCCTTTCAGGCCGCACAGCAACCCGGGGTTCCTGCGCGCTCATATGCAATAACCCGGGTTACAAGCTGGTAGTCTGAAAGGGGTATTACTAATTTGATCTCACTAGTGCTAACTAGAAAATGGAAACAAGTGTCTAATTTGTTGTGTTTAATACAGGTATACAAGCATAAGAGGCCATGGTCAGACAGAGAAACTGCACCTACCATAGCGCTGGCGCACATTCCAATGGTGTGACTGATGGTGATGTATAATGATGCACCAATCAGTATTACAGCGTGCATGAGTGTTTCGGTCCCTGCACATTCAGTCACATGGATGTACACCGGGGTATGAGTTTGTACCGCCATTTGCATAAAGTTGTAGATAGGCAACTGCCAATAGACACTGCTGTGAGCGCTTCTACGTGGGACTCAGGCTCTATAGCTCCATCTGTAAAAGAGATAATTACCATGGCCACCTAAAGTTGAGCATCTTCAAGGTTCACATTGTAAACCCGAAAAAAGTGGTCTAGGAAATAGCTTGTTGTCTTGATGCTACATCTAGTCTTCCAAGACACGGAGTGACTTAGAGGGATAATACAGTAACCCAGAAGGTACTTTTATATAAGCAGGTGAATACCAATTTGCTACTAGATCAAGGCAGGCTGTCACACCCTGTGTGTCTTTAGGAAATCAACTATAATTAGCTTCAGGATAACAGTAGATGAGCTTCCATTCCCCTAGGGGTACCAGTTCTGCAAAAAAACTATTCTGTTCTAATGACTAAGTACATTTAGGAACCGACCTCCAAAAATAATTGTTGGCAGCTGTGTCCTAAACACTGGGGAGCTATAGTCTATATTCTATGGGCAAGGTATCAAATAGCATTTTAGTTAACTCAGTACTTTTTGCCATGATTTTGGAGGAGTTACAAGCTGCCAGATTTATCAAAGATAAACTACCGAAAAAAAATTGCAGAAAAGTCACTATTTCACAGCAAACACGATGCAAATCACTATATCAGATTTTACATGGATGAAATACAAACCAACAGATATAGGGTTACACACATAGTGGGTACATACAGGGCCATAACTAGGGTGCTGAGACAGATGCCACCATGATCATAAGTGCCCCCATTGCCCAATGCAATGAATATTAGTAGTGGTGTGCCTGGCTCCTCTGCCTGGCGCACCATTGCTACTATACTGTACATTACAGTGGGGAGCGTATGGCTCCATCAGTGATGTGCTCCCAGGCCAACTCCCGCAGTGTCTATTTGCCGGGCGCCCACTGCTATGTATATTATAAGTGGTGTGCCTGACTCCCTCACTGCAGCCCTACCTTTGCAGTCTCACTGACCTCCGCTTCCGCCTCCCCGGCTCCATTCTGTAGGGAGAGACGTGCTAACTGGATGAGTGCTGGAGATGGGGGGGACACTACTAAACCTTTAAGGGGCATTACTACTGTGTATCACTACTAATGTGTGGGTAAATGTGTAAGGGGCACTACTATTGTGTGGCATAATGTGTAAGGGGCACTACTACTGTGTGGCATAATGTGTAAGGGGCACTACTACTGTGTGGCATAATGTGTAAGGGGCACTACTACTGTGTGGCATAATGTGTAAGGGGCACTACTATTGTGTGGCATAATGTGTAAGGGGCACTACTACTGTGTGGCATAATGTGTAAGGGGCTCTACTATTGCGTGAACTACTGTGTGCCTAAATGTTTAAGGGGCACTACCTCTGTGTGGCGTAATGTGTAATGTGTAAAGGGCTACTGTGAGGCATAATGTGTAATGGGCACTTATACTGTGTGGCGTAACATGTAAAGGGCACTACTGTGTGTCTAAACATGTAAGGAGCAGTGCTACTATGCCGCTAAACATGTAAGGGGCACTACTACTATGTGGCTAAATATGTAAGGGGCACTACTACTATCTATGTGGCATAACGTGTAAGGGGCACTACTACCATGTGGCGTAACATGTATAAGGGACACTACTGTATGGTGTCATTTAAATTGGCGGTACTATCGTGTGGCCACACCCTTCCCCACAAGGTCAATTCCCCCTTTTTTACATTATGGGTGTGCACCAATGCTCTTTCTGGCATAGGGCAGCAAAATATTTCTATATTTAAATCTAAAAAAATCCATATTATATAGACAACATGGAGAATAATATCCTTTTAGCACTTAAAAAATAAAAGTTATGTTTTAGTATTGCAAGTTATAAAAAAACAACAACATATCAGCAGAGCCAAAAGCCTATAAGCTTCTAGAGCGCACCACATACAGTATCTCATCCTTTTCTCATTTTGTGTAAGCACAAGGCTACTTATGGCTCTGGTTATACAAACTACAGGAAAGCCTGCAGCAAAACCCACCAATAATAAGAGGCGGTTATGACAGGTTAGATAGCTCAAACTACAGCCATCGGGTCAGTCAGCATGTTACAAGAATCCTCCCTTCTCTTCCTGCACAAATTCTGCTACTTAGTCTGGTCTTTTAGGGGCGCTTGAAGAAATGTAGGAAGTTCCACAGTCAATGCTAATTGGCAGCAATGGCCCACCACTGGCCAGTAGCTAGCACAGTAAAAAATAAATAAATAAATGTGGCTCCTTGAAGGGGGGTACACACGTAGCGATGTGTGCTTAAATTCTAAGCAATCTGACTAGATTGCTTAGAAATTAAGCACATATCTCTTTGTGTGTATGCCCCATGGCGATGGCGATGAGCGGCCCTGTGCGTCTCTATCGCCGGTTCTAGATTGGCTTGCATGCACAAACTAGTTAGATTGCTCACTTCACCGCTGGGTGAAGTGAGCGCCCCCCTTCCCCCACGCTCAGCACACATCGCGCTGTGTGTTAAGTAGAGATGAGCGGGTTCGGTTTCTCTGAAACCGAACCCGCACGAACTTCATGTTTTTTTCACGGGTCCGAGCAGACTCGGATCCTCCCGCCTTGCTCGGTTAACCCGAGCGCGCCCGAACGTCATCATGACGCTGTCGGATTCTCGCGAGACTCGGATTCTATATAAGGAGCCGCGCGTCGCCGCCATTTTCACACGTGCATTGAGATTGATAGGGAGAGGACGTGGCTGGCGTCCTCTCCATTAGAAATTAGATTAGAAGAGAGAGAGAGATTGTGCAGAGTCAGACAGAGTTTACCACAGTGACCAGTGCAGTTGTTGTTAGTTAACTTTTATTTATTTTAATATATATCCGTTCTCTGCTATATCCGTTCTCTGCCTGAAAAAAAACGATACACAGCAGCAGCCAGTCACACAGTGTGACTCAGTCTGTGTGCACTCAGCTCAGCCCAGTGTGCTGCACATCAATGTATAAAAGGCAAAGCTTATAATAATTGTGGGGGAGACTGGGGAGCACTGCAGGTTGTTATAGCAGGAGCCCCCAGGAGTACATAATATTATATTAATTTAAAATTAAACAGTGCACACTTTTGCTGCAGGAGTGCCACTGCCAGTGTGACTAGTGGTGACCAGTGCCTGACCACCAGTATAGTAGTATATTGTTGTATGTATTGTATACTGGGGGTAATTCCAAGTTGATCGCAGCAGGAAATTTTTTAGCAGTTGGGCAAAACCATGTGCACTGCAGGTGTGGCAGATATAACATGTGTAGAGAGAGTTAGATTTGGGTGGGTTATTTTGTTTCTGTGCAGGGTAAATACTGGCTGCTTTATTTTTACACTGCAATTTAGATTGCAGATTGAACTCACCACACACAAATCTAACTCTCTCTGCACATGTTATATCTGCCCCCCCTGCAGTGCACATGGTTTTGCCCAACTGCTAAAAAATTTCCTGCTGCGATCAACTTGGAATTACCCCCACTATCTCTTTATCAACCAGTCTATATTAGCAGCAGACACAGTACAGTGCGGTAGTTCACGGCTGTGGCTACCTCTGTGTCGGCAGTCGGAACTCGGCAGGCAGTCCGTCCATCCATAATTGTATTACAATATATACCACCTAACCGTGGTATTTTTTTTTCTTTCTTTATACCGTCATAGTGTCATACTAGTTGTTACGAGTATACTACTATCTCTTTATCAACCAGTGTACAGTGCGGTAGTTCACGGCTGTGGCTACCTCTGTGTCGGCAGTCGGCAGGCAGTCCGTCCATCCATAATTGTATTATTATTATAATATATACCACCTAACCGTGGTTTTTTTTCCATTCTTTATACCGTCGTCATAGTCAGTCATACTAGTTGTTACGAGTATACTACTATCTCTTTATCAACCAGTGTACAGTGCGGTAGTTCACGGCTGTGGCTACCTCTGTGTCGGCACTCGGCAGGCAGTCCGTCCATCCATAATTGTATTATTATTATAATATATACCACCTAACCGTGGTTTTTTTTTTCATTCTTTATACCGTCGTCATAGTGTCATACTAGTTGTTACGAGTATACTACTATCTCTTTATCAACCAGTGTACAGTGCGGTAGTTCACGGCTGTGGCTACCTCTGTGTCGGCAGTCGGCAGGCAGTCCGTCCATCCATAATTGTATTATTATTATAATATATACCACCTAACCGTGGTTTTTTTTCCATTCTTTATACCGTCGTCATAGTGTCATACTAGTTGTTACGAGTATACTACTATCTCTTTATCAACCAGTGTACAGTGCGGTAGTTCACGGCTGTGGCTACCTCTGTGTCGGCAGTCGGCAGGCAGTCCGTCCATCCATAATTGTATTATTATTATAATATATACCACCTAACCGTGGTTTTTTTTTCATTCTTTATACCGTCGTCATAGTGTCATACTAGTTGTTACGAGTATACTACTATCTCTTTATCAACCAGTGTACAGTGCGGTAGTTCACGGCTGTGGCTACCTCTGTGTCGGAACTCGGCAGGCAGTCCGTCCATCCATAATTGTATTATTATTATAATATATACCACCTAACCGTGGTTTTTTTATTGCGCCTCATTGCACCTCTTTTTTTCTTTGCGTCATGTGCTGTTTGGGGAGGGTTTTTTGGAAGGGCCATCCTGCGTGACACTGCAGTGCCACTCCTAGATGGGCCCGGTGTTTGTGTCGGCCACTAGGGTCGCTAATCTTACTCACACAGTCAGCTACCTCATTGCGCCTCTTTTTTTCTTTGCGTCATGTGCTGTTTGGGGAGGGTTTTTTGGAAGGGCCATCCTGCGTGACACTGCAGTGCCACTCCTAGATGGGCCCGGTGTTTGTGTCGGCCACTAGGGTCGCTAATCTTACTCACACAGCTACCTCATTGCGCCTCTTTTTTTCTTTGCGTCATGTGCTGTTTGGGGAGGGTTTTTTGGAAGGGACATCCTGCGTGACACTGCAGTGCCACTCCTAGATGGGCCCGGTGTTTGTGTCGGCCACTAGGGTCGCTTATCTTACTCACACAGCGACCTCGGTGCAAATTTTAGGACTAAAAATAATATTGTGAGGTGTGATGTGTTCAGAATAGGCTGAAAATGAGTGTAAATTATGTTTTTTGAGGTTAATAATACTTTGGGATCAAAATTACCCCCAAATTCTATGATTTAAGCTGTTTTTTAGGGTTTTTTGAAAAAAACACCCGAATCCAAAACACACCCGAATCCGACAAAAATAATTCGGTGAGGTTTTGCCAAAACGCGTTCGAACCCAAAACACGGCCGCGGAACCGAACCCAAAACCAAAACACAAAACCCGAAAAATTTCAGGCGCTCATCTCTAGTGTTAAGCGGGGGGAGAGATGTGTGCTGAGCATTCTGTGCTAGAATGCTCAGCACACATCAGTACATGTGTACCCCCCTTTAGTTTAGTAAATATTAACTGTGCTGCTGCATAATAGTAAATAAATCTATACTCTGTATAATACCTAATCTTTGCTCCTGTATAATAGTAAATGAAATATGTTGTTGTTATCATAATAATAATAATAATAATTATTATTATTATTATTATTATTATTATTTTTACTACCAGTTATTTATATAGCGCGCACATTTTGCAGCACTTTACAGGGGTTCACTACGGCTGGCCGGCGGTCGGGCTCCCGGCGACCAGCATCCCGGCGCCGGGAGCCCAACCGCCGGCTTACCGACAGCTTGGCGAGCGCAAATGAGCCCCTTGCGGGCTCGCTGCGCTCGCCACGCTACGGGCACGCCACACTATTTTATTCTCCCTCTATGGGGGTCGTGGACCCCCACGAGGGAAAATAAGTGTCGGTATGCCGGCTGTCGGGCTCCCGGCGCCGGTATACTGAGCGCCGGGAGCCCGACCGCCGGCAAACAGAAGACCACCCCTTTACAGAGAATATTTGGCCATTTACATCGGCCCCTGCCCCAGTGGAGCTTACAATCTATATTCCCCACCACATTTACACGCGCACACATTCATACTAGGGTTCATTTTTGATGGGATCCAGTTGACCTACCAGTATATTTTTGGATTCACATTGTCAAACAAGAATTCCAATTTGTGCCCCTTTATAATGTTAAATCACATCTGTGCCCCTTTGAGGGTAGTATTACATTAAATGTCTGCCCCTTTTTTTTATAATAATAATAATAATAATAATAAGAAGAATTTACTTACCGATAATTCTATTTCTCGTAGTCCGTAGTGGATGCTGGGGACTCCGTAAGGACCATGGGGAATTGCGGCTCCGCCGGAGACTGGGCACAAAAGTAAAGCTTTAGAACTACCTGGTGTGCACTGGCTCCTCCCCCTATGACCCTCCTCCAAGCCTCAGTTAGGATACTGTGCCCGGACGAGCGTACACAATAAGGAAGGATTTTGAATCCCGGGTAAGACTCATACCAGCCACACCAATCACACCATATAACTTGTGATCTAAACCCAGTTAACAGCATGATAACAGAGGAGCCTCTAGAAAAGATGGCTCACTACAGCAATAACCCGATTTTTTGGTAACAATAACCATGTACCAGTATTGCAGACAATCCGCACTTGGGATGGGCGCCCAGCATCCACTACGGACTACGAGAAATAGAATTATCGGTTATTTTCTCTAACGTCCTAAGTGGATGCTGGGGACTCCGTAAGGACCATGGGGATTATACCAAAGCTCCCAAACGGGCGGGAGAGTGCGGATGACTCTGCAGCACCAAATGAGAGAACTCCGGGTCCTCCTCAGCCAGGGTATCAAATTTGTAGAATTAAACAAACGTATTTGCTCCTGACCAAGTAGCTGCTCGGCAAAGTTGTAAAGCCGAGACCCCTCGGGCAGCCGCCCAAGATGAGCCCACCTTCCTTGTGGAATGGGCTTTTACAGATTTTGGCTGTGGCAGGCCTGCCACAGAATGTGCAAGCTGAATTGTACTACAAATCCAACGAGCAATAGTCTGCTTAGAAGCAGGAGCACCCAGCTTGTTGGGTGCATACAGAATAAACAACGAGTCAGATTTTCTGACTCCAGCCGTCCTGGAAACCTATATTTCCAGGGCTCTGACAACGTCTAGCAACTTGGAGTCCTCCAAGTCCCTAGTAGCCGCAGGCACCACAATAGGTTGATTCAGGTGAAACGCTGAAAACCACCTTAGGGAGAAACTGAGGACAAGTCCTCAATTCCGCCCTGTCCGAATGGAAAATCAGATGAGGGCTTTTACAGGATAAAGCCGCCAATTCTGACACGCACCTGGCCCAGGCCAGGGCCAACAGCATGACCACTTTCCATGTGAGATATTTTAACTCCACATATTTAAGTGGTTCAAACCAATGTGACTTTTGGAACCCAAAAACTACATTTAGATCCCAAGGTGCCACTGGAGGCACAAAAGGAGGCTGTATATACAGTACCCCTTTCACAAACGTCTGAACTTCAGGGACTGAAGCTAGTTCTTTTTGGAAGAAAATTGACAGGGCCGAAATTTGAACCTTAATGGACCCCCATTTCAGGCCCATAGACACTCCTGTTTGCAGGAAATGTAGGAATCGACCTAGTTGAAAATTCCTCCGTCGGGGCCTTACTGGCCTCGCACCACGCAACATATTTTCGCCAAATGCGGTGATAATGTTTTGCGGTTATATCTTTTCTGGCTTTGATCAGGATAGGGATGACTTCATCCGGAATGCCTTTTTCCTTCAGGATCCGGCGTTCAACCGCCCTGCCGTTAAACGCAGCCGCGGTAACTCTTGGAACAGACAGGGTCCTTGCTGGAGCAGGTCCCTTCTTAGAGGTAGAGGCCACGGATCCTCCGTGAGCATCTCTTGAAGTTCCGGTTACCAAGTCCTTCTTGGCCCATCCGGAGCCACGAATATAGTGCTTACTCCTCTCCATCTTATAATTCTCAGTACCTTGGTTATGAGAGGCAGAGGAGGGAACACATACACTGACTGGTACATCCACTGTGTTACCAGAGCGTCTACAGCTATTGCCTGAGGGTCCCTTGACCTGGCGCAATACTTGTCGAGTTTTATAAACATGTGGAAGACTTCTGGGTGAAGTCCCCACTCTCCCGGGTGGAGGTCGTGTTTGCTGAGGAAGTCTGCTTCCCAGTTGTCCACTCCCGGAATAAATACTGCTGACAGTGCTATCACATGATTTTCCGCCCAGCGAAGAATCCTTGCAGCTTCTGTCATTGCCCTTCTGCTTCTTGTGTCACCCTGTCTGTTTACGTGGGTGACTGCCGTGATGTTGTCCGAATGGATCAACTCCGGGTGACCTTGAAGCAGAGGTCTTGCTGAGCTTAGAGCATTGTAAATGTCCCTTAGCTTCAGGATATTTATGTGAAGTGATGTCTCCAGGCTTGACCATAAGCTCTGGAAATTCCTTCCCTGTGTGACTGCTCCCCAGCCTCGCAGGCTGGCATCCGTGGTCACCAGGACCCAGTCCTGAATGTGCGGCCCTCTAGAAGATGAGCACTCTGCAACCACCACAGGAGAGACACCCTTGTGCTTGGTGACAGGGTTATCCGCTGATGCATCTGAAGATGCGACCCAGACCATTTGTCCAGCAGGTCCCACTGGAAAGTTCTTGCGTGGAATCTGCCGCATGGGATTGCTTCATAGGAAGCCACCATTTTTCCCAGAACCATCTCATTGATGTACTGAGACTTGGCTCGGTTATAGGAGGTTCCCGACTAGCTCGGATAACTCCCTGACTTTTTCCTCCGGGAGAAACACCTTTTTCTGAACTGTGTCCAGGATCATCCCTGAGAACAGAAGACGAGTCGTCGGAATCAGCTGCGATTTTGGAATATTGAGAATCCAATCGTGCTGCCGCAACACTACCTGAGATAGTGCTACACCGACCTCCAACTGTTCCCTGGATCTTACCCTTATCAGGGAATCGTCCAAGTAAGGGATAACTAAAATTCCCTTCCTTCGAAGGAGTATCATCATTTCGGCCATTACCTTGGTAAAGTCCCGGGGTGCCGTGGACCATCCATACGGCAGCGTCTGAAACTGATAGTGACAGTTCTGTACCATAAACCTGAGGTACCCTTGGTGAGAAGGGTAAATTGGGACATGAAGGTAAGCATCCTTGACGTCCCGAGACATCATGTAGTCCTCTACTTCCAGGTTCGCAATCACTGCTCTGAGTGACTCAATCTTAAATTTGAACCTCTGTATGTAAGTGTTCAAAGATTTTAGATTTAGAATCGGTCTCACCGAGCCGTCCGGCTTCGGTACCACAACAGTGTGGAATAATACCCCGTTCCCTGTTGCAGGAGGGGTACCTTGATTATCACCTGCTGGAAATATAGCTTGTGAATGGCTTCCAAAACTGTCTCCCTGTCAGAAGGAGACATCGGTAAAGCCGACTTTAGGAAACGGCGAGGGGGAGACGTCTCGAATTCCAATTTGTACCCCTGAGATATCACCTGAAGGATCCAGGGGTCTACTTGCGAGTGAGCCCACTGCGCGCTGAAATTCATTGAGACGGGCCCCCACCGTGCCTGATTCTGCTTGTAAAGCCCCAGCGTCATACTGAGGGCTTGGCAGAGGCGGGAGAGGGTTTCTGTTCCTGGGAACTGGCTGATTTCTGCAGCCTTTTTCCTCTCCCTCTGTCACGGGGCAGAAATGAGGAACCTTTTGCCCGCTTGCCCACGAAAAGACTGCGCCTGATAATATGGCGTCTTCTCATGTTGAGAGGCGACCTGGGGTACAAACGTGGATTTCCCAGCTGTTGCCGTGGCCACCAGGTCTGAAAGACCGACCCCAAATAACTCCTCCCCTTAATAAGGCAATACTTCCAAATGCCGTTTGGAATCCGCATCACCTGACCACTGTCGTGTCCATAACCCTCTACTGGTAGAAATGGACAACGCACTTAGATTTGATGCCAGTCGGCAAATATTCCGCTGTGCATCACGCATATATAGAAATGCATCTTTTAAATGCTCTATAGGCAATAATATACTGTCCCTATCTAGGGTATCAATATTTTCAGTCAGGGAATCCGACCACGCCAACCCAGCACTGCACATCCAGGCTGAGGCGATTGCTGGTCGCAGTATAACACCAGTATGTGTGTAAATACCTTTTAGGATGCCCTCCTGCTTTCTATCAGCAGGATCCTTAAGGGCGGCCATCTCAGGAGAGGGTAGAGCCCTTGTTCTTACAAGCGTGTGAGCGCTTTATCCACCCTAGGGGGTGTTTCCCAACGCACCCTAACCTCTGGCGGGAAAGGATATAATGCCAATAACATTTTAGAAATTATCAGTTGTTATCGGGGGAAAACCACGCATCATCACACACCTCATTTAATTTCTCAGATTCAGGAAAACTACAGGTAGTTTTTCCTCACCGAACATAATACCCCTTTTTGGTGGTACTCGTATTATCAGAAATGTGTAAAACATTTTTCATTGCCTCAATCATGTAACGTGTGGCCCTACTGGAAGTTACATTTGTCTCTTCACCGTCGACACTGGAGTCAGTATCCGTGTCGGCGTCTATATCTGCCATCTGAGGTAACGGGCGCTTTAGAGCCCCTGACGGCCTATGAGACGTCTGGACAGGCACAAGCTGAGTAGCCGGCTGTCTCGTGTCAACCACTGTCTTTTATACAGAGCTGACACTGTTACGTAATTCCTTCCAACAGTTCATCCACTCACGTGTCGACCCCCTAGGGGGTGACATCACTGTTACAGGCAATCTGCTCCGTCTCCACATCATTTTTCTCCTCATACATGTCGACACAAACGTACCGACATACAGCACACACACAGGGAATGCTCTGATAGAGGACAGGACCCCACTAGCCCTTTGGGGAGACAGAGGGAGAGTTTGCCAGCACACACCAGAGCGCTATATATATACAGGGATAACCTTATATAAGTGTTTTTCCCCTTATAGCTGCTGTATCTTTAATACTGCGTGTAATTAGTGCCCCCCCTCTCTTTTTTAACCCTTTCTGTAGTGTAGTGACTGCAGGGGAGAGCCAGGGAGCTTCCCTCCAACGGAGCTGTGAGGGAAAATGGCGCCAGTGTGCTGAGGAGATAGGCTCCGCCCCCTTATCGGCGGCCTTATCTCCCGTTTTTCTATGTATTCTGGCAGGGGTTAAATTCATCCATATAGCCCAGGAGCTATATGTGATGCATTTTTTGCCATCCAAGGTGTTTTTATTGAGTCTCAGGGCGCCCCCCCCCCCAGCGCCCTGCACCCTCAGTGACCGGAGTGTGAAGTGTGCTGAGAGCAATGGCGCACAGCTGCAGTGCTGTGCGCTACCTTGTTGAAGACAGGACGTCTTCTGCCGCCGATTTTCCGGACCTCTTCTGTCTTCTGTCTCTGTAAGGGGGCCGGCGGCGCGGCTCTGGGACCCATCCATGGCTGGGCCTGTGATCGTCCCTCTGGAGCTAATGTCCAGTAGCCTAAGAAGCCCAATCCACTCTGCACGCAGGTGAGTTCGCTTCTTCTCCCCTTAGTCCCTCGATGCAGTGAGCCTGTTGCCAGCAGGTCTCACTGAAAATAAAAAACCTAAAACTAAACTTTTCACTAAGCAGCTCAGGAGAGCCACCTAGTGTGCACCCTTCTCGTTCGGGCACAAAAATCTAACTGAGGCTTGGAGGAGGGTCATAGGGGGAGGAGCCAGTGCACACCAGGTAGTTCTAAAGCTTTACTTTTGTGCCCAGTCTCCTGCGGAGCCGCTATTCCCCATGGTCCTTACGGAGTCCCCAGCATCCACTTAGGACGTTAGAGAAATAGAAAATATACTATAATAAAGGGGTACATATTTTAATTAATATTTTAAAGGAGCACAGATTTTAATTACAATGATAAAGAGGTGCACAGAATATTATTATAAAATGAGCACATATTTTATTATTACAAATGGAGCACTTAGCATTGGCCCTAGTTATCCCTAGGTGCCCACCCTAGAATGGTGCCAGTTTTTCATAAATTGCATTCAATTTACTGATTTAAAATCGCCATACTGTACATCGCCAGCAGTCTGAGTTGAAACTTCCAAACCAGTGGGTAAAAAATCAGGCGGTTTGAAGGACGAAATTGACAGCAATGTATGGCGATATGTGCATACTGCCTTTCATAAGTTTCTCCCTGGGATTGTATTACATGCTGGTCAAAAGAGCTACATTATCAGACAGCGTTGTTGCCTGCAGAATTTAAAACAGCAAAGTTATTTAGGGCGGTATCCAATTCAGCCGCGATAGTGCCGCAGCAGCTAAAAATGGGTGTTTTTTGTGATTTTAATCTTCACCCCTATCCAATTCCATTTTTCATGTGAAAATACATACAGTAGGTCCCACGAAAAGCCGCGGACCTATTTATTGTCGCAGCACTTATCGCGGATTAAAGGGGCACTTATAATGGATTGTTTTTAACATAAACCCCGTTAAATGCCAGCATCGGGGATAAGCGCCAGTTTACGGGGACAATTGGACAGCCCCCATAGTGTAACACGCATCTCCTGGTGTATTTATTGTATTATTGCTTAAAACAGAGGTTCTCAAACACAGTCTCAAGGCACCCCAATGGTCCAGGTTTTAGGTATATCCATGGCTCAGCAGATAGTTAAATCAAATTGACTGAGGTGCTCACCTCAAGTCACCTGTGGCCAAACATGGATAAACATAAAACCTGGACCAATGAGGTGCCTTGAGGACCGCGTTTGAGAACCTCTGGCTTAAAAGATAATCGACAATTCAAATTGAGCGGGCAACCAACAGTTAATCTAGACATACTGTAAGACTTTACCCTTTACTCCAGAGAGATGTTCCATATACCATTCCTATATGTACTAGTATTTGTTTTCCCTAATCCACATCAATTGCACTGTTCTTCTGTTTTCCTGTTCATCACCTCACTGGATTGATTTTTCAACTATTTTTCTTCCAGACAGAATAACGTGCTATTTATTTGCTCAATATGTAGTTTCTGTTTATGTCATCAATATAACAATACAGCTTCTTGGGAAAATATGTTAATGATTTAAATCAAAAGACACACTGCATGCTAACTTGTAGCATGTGTCAGCCAGTAACAGCTAAGGATATTGGAATCAGATGCATGTCAGAGCACAGATATATTTTGCATTGCTACAATATAACATACTGATGGTCATTTGTTTGCAAAAGTGCAACTATGCAGTAACCCATAGAAATCATCTAGAACTTTACCAAACTATTACCAGCTACACCCGTGCTGATGGATTGTTATGACTGTATTATTGGTATACCTAATCCTTTATTATTTATTTAGTACATCACAGGCACAGGCAGTGTGTCGGACTGGGGTATGAAGGGCCCAACGGGGGATGCTGTTGTAGGGGCCCAAGCTTAAAGGTGTGGTCAGGCTCCACTGGGGCATGGCCACCCACCACAGAGGTTTGGTTAACCGTTACAGAGTACATGTTCTGTTCCCCTTGGTAAATATATAATAAACCATATTATTGAGAAGTATAATGTAACGTAAGTATAATGCAATGTAACATAAGTATAATGCATAATTCAAGTGCACTAGGATAGAGTCTGGAACCTGATCCCTAGAGGAGGAGGAGGGCCCACAGGCAGTGGGGCCCACTGGTGGTTTCCCCTGTTCCCCTGTGGGCCAGTCCAACCCTGGGCATAGGTGGGCACATTGAAAAGTTTTAGATCGAGCAATTCCACAAAGTAAGAATCGTGTTCTGCTTTATATCACAGTCCTTGCAGCCACTGAGGAAGGGTCCTTCCAAAATGGGATGTGACCATTTTTTGCAGTCATTACAATGTCAACATCACAATGGTAACAGTTATGATACGGTATCTACATGAATAAAATGTCAACCGGCTTCATGTTGGCATTGCCAGAATGTCGGCACGTGAAATGTCAACATTGTCAGAATAAGGTTAGCCTGTGGGGGGAGGATAGGGTCTGGTTGTTGGGAGGGGGGGGTAAGGCACTAGGAGAAGGGTTACTGGTAGAGATCAGTGACGGCTGCACCTGGGACTCACTCCTTCTAAGCCTGCCCCCAGACTCCTGTGAAACTAGTCAATGGGAGTCTGGGGTTCAAGCTTAGAAGGAAAGTAAAGTCTAATGCTGCTGAGTCTCGGGTGTCACACAGCGGCTTATTACACAAAGCGGCTTATTACACACAGCACTGCCTATCCCCGGGAAACCAGCCAGTGCATATGTTACATACAGCACAATATGTATTTCTGTATGTGCCAAGCGCCTCCCCCCCCTCCCCATGCACTGTGTGGTCAGCACTGCAGCCGCCACTAGTAGGGATCAGGTTTAAAGAATACTTCAGGAATCGGAGGTCTGACCCGAAAGGATTGGTCACATGACCACCGGGACCCGGAAGCCTTGCTGGAGCAGCTAATTCTCTGCTGGGCCACAAGGTATATGCAGACATTCTTACATGTCAACATTTCATCGGTGTGTACATGATGAATGTTGACATTATGACTGTTGACATAGCATACCATACCCTTCCAAAGCAGTTATTCATGATAGTAGACAGTGGTCCCTAAAAACAGAAATGTGCAATGTACTGTAGTGTTCTACACGCACGGAGGAAGTAATGAATAAGATTGATAATGGCGAGGGTAATGTAGAAACAGTTGGAAACAGTGTTAAAGTGCATACACACACTGAGCGCTTTTCCCCCCTGCACAGTGATGTCAGCGTGGGTGAGTGACTTTCCATAGCAGGATGCTATGGAAAGCCGCTCACCCCGCCTTTAATCTTCTGGTAATACCTGTAGATGAACGCCGGCCACTGGCTATGAAGCGGGGGCGCGCATCAGCGCTCACCGCTCATCGTTTGGCCACACTGGGCGGCTTTGAGCTGAAAGCCGCTTAAAACACCAAAAGTGACCAGCTTTCAGCTCAAAATCGTCCAGTGTGTATGGGCCTTTACATGTCTTTAGTTCCAAAATGATTATTAATGTGGAATAGGAAATACAGCTTACATAGTGTAGAAAATTCCAAAGTATCCTATCACTGTTAATTTGGAACTTTCGTCCTTGGTATAAGCACTCAGGGCCAGCAACGGAAATCTTGGGGCCCCATATACTGATATCTCTGTGGGCCCCTTACCCCCTCAGCTTCCCCCCCCTGATATATATATATATATGTATGTATGTACCTCCTATGTTTTGGGACTGTACCTGTTGCCAGGGATAGGATACAATGATACAAACCAACATTAATAGATACAAATACATAATTACCTGATACAGTGCAGCTGGGATCTCCCGGCGTCAGACAGTCACTGAAACATGCCATCTGGCAACCCCGTCAGACTTCCAGTGGCATCATCAGGTCACGTCCCCCAGCGGCATCTGTCAGGAAAAACAACGATGGGTTCAGGCCTGAAACGAAAGAGGAATAAATGCACTTTTATGCTACTACACAGACTCTGAGTGTCTTCATTCTGTATTTGGTATATTGGGGGTATATCGCCATGTCTATAACATGTCTGGAAACCCCCAACCTCTTGCAAATAAATATAATATAATTATTATTATATATATGCCAAAATCATCTGCACCTGAAGATGGACGCCGTCTTCTGACTGACACACTGCTGCTGCATAAGAATGCAGCAGAGTGTAGTGCAGCCAAGTGCCTGCCGCTTGCGTAAGCCTGCCTGCATCTCCCCCTGCCGTCTTGCTGTCTCTGTCTCAAAAAAACAAACAAAAAACATTTGGCCCGTCATGGGGTGTTTCTGTGTACTCAGAAACCCCCTCCGTGCGCCACTGCCTTCTGAAACACAAACTGGAAGCTCCCTGTGCCCATTACTGGAGTGCTAACATATTATACACACACACAGGTACGCATTGGGTATGGAATGCCAGCTGCCGGGATCCTGGCGGTCAGTATACCGGCATCGGGATCCCGGCAGCAGAATGCCGGGGGTTCACCATAGGTTCTATTCCCACTCTATGGGTGTCGTGGACCTTTGTGTCGCGGGCTTTGTATTGGAAACGTAGCCACAGCATTCTTAGGCGCTGCCTACACATTTTTGTGTCCCTGATGCTTGGGGGCCCCCTGACCCTTGGTTTCCCCGTACGGGTGTCCCCTTTATTCCCCCCCTCCTCCTCGTCACAGGGCTGTAAGCGCTATCTCACACTTACCTACTTGGCTGCCCCCTCCTCCGGGAGGAGGCAGCGTTGTGAGTGGATGGGGGCATGGCCGGCAGCAAGATGGGCGGTCCGGGGCGTGACCGACAGGGAAGTGGGCAGTCCGGGGGCATGGCATCAGGATTGCGTCATCGTGGCTCCGCCCCCCGCTCTGCAGTGCCGAGAAAATAGGCGCTGCATAGCGGGGGGGGGAGCTACGATGACACAATTCAGCACGAAACGCGTCATCAGACCCCCTCGGACTGCCCACTTGTTCTCTGCTGCGGGCGGCCGAGGAGGGGTGTGGAGGGGCTGCAGGGAAAGTGATAGGCTTGCCCACCTTTCCAGGGGGCCAGGAGGGCCACCCGACTTTCGGGAGCCTCCCGGCCATTCCGGGAGGGTAGGCAAGTATGCACTATCTATTCCAGTGATGGCTAACCTTGACACTCCAGCTGTTGTTGAACTACACATCCCAGCATGCCCTGCTACAGTTTTGCTATTTGGCCATGCTAAAACTGATGCAGGGCATGCTGGGATGTATAGTTCAACAACAGCTGGAGTGTCAAGCTTAGCCATCACTGATCTATTCTGATGGATGATCTCTACATGCGTAAAAGGACAGTGCAGATTCTTACTAAACACAGACAGGTCGCCTGTCATTTTTCCCCTTTGTTCTATTCTGATGGGTAGAGATTAGATCCCTAGAACAAAGGGGGTAATTCAGACCTGATCGTAGCAGCACATTTGGGCAAAACCATGTGCACTGCAGGTGGGGTAGATGTAACATGTGCAGAGAGAGTTAGATTTGGGTGGGGTGTGTTCAAACTGAAATCTAAATTGCAGTGTAAAAATAAAGCAGCCAGTATTTACCAAGCACAGAAACAAAGTAACCCACACAAATCTAACTCTTTTTTTATATCTGCCCCCCCCTGCAGTAAACATGGTTTTGCCCATTAGCTAACAAATTTGCTGTTGCTGCGATCAGGTCTGAATTAGGCCCATTGATAGGTCAGTTTTTATTCTATTTTAGTAATTAGTGAGCCAGCAGGAGTAGTCTCCAAGGACCAGATTAAGGGCCACATGGGCCTGTTACTGACAGTTTTTCAAGGGTCCATTATAACAAAAGGAGGAGGTGTGACCAGTGCTGTGTGGGTGTGGCCAGTGCCATGTGGGTGTGTACACCTCCTACACTATCAGCCCCAATGTCTCCCTGAAATTAGAAAATTTTAAAAAATTGTGCAGAAAATCGAAATACAATTTTAATATTTATGCTCTATGTCCAATTGTGTGACCAGCTGGGTGGCTGGGCCTCATCTTGCTGTCATGGTGAGGGGCCTATTTTTATGTGGAGGCCTTGGTCTATAGTCCCATGTTAATCTGGCCCAGGTGTCTCCTGCACTGTAGGGGTCCTGGCTCTAGAGGTAGGAAGTTTATCATAAAATGTTTGTTTGGGCAAAGCTCTCCTCTTAAACTTGTTTCAGAAAATCACTGCTTTGGCACAAACACTGAAGAGATTAATTTAATAATCATAATAAAAAGAGTAATAATAATAATAATAATTTTATTTATGTAGCGCTTTTCTCCAGCAGGACTCAAGGTCGCTTTACAAGTATCAAAAACATAGCACAGAGGTTTATTATTACAGCACAAAGAAAACAGACTGACATACAGTAACAGGCACAATTAGTCTAATGCAGGGTTTGTGAAAACATTTTGTAAGTTCCACAGGTTACATAGCCGCAGGGCTGAAAAAAGGCTAGTTGCCCCAGGGGCATTTAAGTTTCTGGTAAACCCCCCTCCCCCCCCCCACCATACACACACAGCCGCTATTACTGTGCCTCTATGACAATGCAGTGATAATACGAGTACAGTACATTGGGACACACACAACCACAATACACCACGTACTGTAGTTTACCTGTCTGGACTCATCTTGACAGTCAAGGAGAAACAGCCTGGGCAGGGAGAGCAGGGAACCGGAAGAGCGTTGTGAGTGCCGACTCAGCTCCTTCATCATCACAGTGGGGGCGGGCGGCTCTGGGACAGTGTCTTACTGGATTTGACTTTACTATAATAAATTACTCAGATTCTGCCATCTAATTAAAGCCATTCAGACCCAAAGGCTGTATAATATATATAGTAAATAAAGAGGTGAGTTGTCAACCTTCCCTGGTGTTCACATGGAGGTGTTTTCTGTAATATCA
Source organism: Pseudophryne corroboree (assembly GCF_028390025.1). Classification (NCBI taxonomy): domain Eukaryota; kingdom Metazoa; phylum Chordata; class Amphibia; order Anura; family Myobatrachidae; genus Pseudophryne; species Pseudophryne corroboree. The sequence goes on from NC_086444.1 coordinate 210,030,907, forward strand.
GAGACATGAGGAGCATACCTCCCAACTGTCTTACTTTCTGCTGGACAGTACCACTTTTCTGGGACTGTCCTGCTGTCCCAATCGTGGGCCCCAGTGTCCCATAGTGGGGTGACAGTTTGGGGGGAGCACCCTAATCTCAAAACTACTCGGCACAGCAGCAGGAGACACCACGAGGTTAGACGTACTTACATGTAGTTTGAAAGCAACAACAAATGGACTTTGTGAAATCATTGGTTTCTCTGACGTCCTAGTGGATGCTGGGAACTCCGTAAGGACCATGGGGAATAGACGGGCTCCGCAGGAGACTGGGCACTCTAAAAGAAAGATTAGGTGCTATCTGGTGTGCACTGGCTCCTCCCTCTATGCCCCTCCTCCAGACCTCAGTTAGAATCTGTGCCCGGCCAGAGCTGGGTGCTCCTAGTGGGCTCTCCTGAGCTTGCTAGAAAAGAAAGTATTTGTTAGGTTTTTTATTTTCACTGAGATCTGCTGGCAACAGACTCACTGCTACGTGGGACTGAGGGGAGAGAAGCAAACCTACCTGTGTGCAGCTAGCTTGTGCTTCTTAGGCTACTGGACACCATTAGCTCCAGAGGGTTCGAACACAGGGCCTGACCTCGATCGTCCGTTCCCGGAGCCGCGCAGCCGTCCCCCTTGCAGAGCCAGAAGACAGAAGAAACGATGAAATCGGCGGCAGAAGACTCCTGTCTTCATTAAGGTAGCGCACAGCACTGCAGCTGTGCGCCATTGCTCCCACAGCACACCACACACTCCGGTCACTGTAGGGTGTAGGGCGCTGGGGGGGCGCCCTGGGCAGCAATTTCAATACCTTTGGCAAAAGAATACACAAAATACAGTCAGTTAAATGTATATGTGTAAAACCCCCGCCATTACTTTACAGAAAACGCGGGACAGAAGCCCGCCGCTGAGGGGGCGGGGCCTTCTTCCTCAGCACACCAGCGCCATTTTCCCTTCACAGCTCCGCTGGAAGCACGCTCCCCAGGCTCTCCCCTGCAGTATCCAGGTACAAGACGGGTTAAAAAGAGAGGGGGGGCACATAAATTTAGGCGCAAATCGATACAGACAAGCAGCTATTGGGAAAATCACTTATTAGCAGTGTAAATCCCTGTGTTATATAGTAGTGATGAGCGGGTTCGGTTCCTCGGAATCCGAACCCCCCCGAACTTCAGCCTTTTTACACGGGTCCGAGGCAGGTTCGAACCTTCCCGCCTTGCTCGGCTAACCCGAGCGCGCCCGAACGTCATCATCCCGCTGTCGGATTCTCGCGAGGCTCGAATTCTATCGCGAGACTCGGATTCTATAGAAGGAGCCACGCGTCGCCGCCATTTTCACACGTGCATTGAGATTGATAGGGAGAGGACGTGGCTGGCGTCCTCTCCGTTTATAGAGAAGAGAGTAGAGAGTTAGAGACACTATTTAGTATTTACTAATTTTGGGGAGCATATTAGGACTGGAGTACTACTACTTGCTGATAGTGTGACCATTGACCACCAGCAGAGCTGGCCCTAACCAATATGATGCCCTAGGCAAGATTTTGGCTGGTGCCCCTTTGCACCGCCACTAGTTCTGCAGGAGATGCCTGGCATGAGTCAGTTGGCAGCTCTGCTAACGTTGGGCGCCTTTTGTTTATGAAAATGCATCTTATTTGCATTACTATATGGCTAGGACGCACAAGTAGCTTCTGCTGATTAAAACGATACGCAGTATGTCTATATTCTGTGTGCGACTGCGCCTGCATCTGCATATGAAATGCTACATTACAGTGATTTCCAGGAGTACTGTCGAAGTCAGAAAAATGTCTCTATGCACGTTGCCATATTTGCACCGCACACTGGTCCGTGCTGCGCATGCGTGCGCTCTCCCGTGGAGGCGCATACCCGCAATAGCGTGCACTCGCAGGCGCGGTATGCGTATTTACGGTAGAGTTTACGTAGTCGTAGCGTGCGACCCATTCGTTACAACTGTTCACAATTAATGTAGTTTATAGATCATGGTCCCTTTGATAGATTCTGAAAGTTTGGTTAAAATAGAATGTCCCTGAGCTGAGGAATCCCTCTTTGCATCGTACGAAGGGTCTAACAGGAATCATACAGCAGTGTTTGGTACCCATCGGAAGAGTATTTAATTAGCAATATTCCGGTGTTGGTTTGGAGCGTATTAATCGCTCGTGCGAATAGTTATGGACATAAGAAGTTATGTCCATTTATTTATTATTATTTGTTCTTACTTAGTCATGCATCTGAACAGTTGGAGACAGGCATCAGTGGGTCTCAAATGTCTCTTTGACCTCAGAGATCCCCCAAACAATAGTTTGCATGTTAAGAGGGCCTCATATCTACACATGCATAAGGTAAACACAGGAATAGTAATTGAAGATCAATTGTACTCCAAATCAGTATCTTTCCCGCAGACGGAGTACAATAGCCTTTAATTACACTGAGTTTTTGAGACTCAATAAGGAGGGCCAACACCTGTGTTTACAAATGGGGCTGGATTTGTATACAGGAGAATGAGGGCTGAGATGTCATTGTCTCAACTGAAAGTGGACATCATGAATATAGAACAGAACCCAGACAGGATTCTGTTTTGTATTCGCCAAACAATCGCTCTCCAGAAGACAGGAATGTGTTAGGCATCACCCATTGTTTTGCATAACCAGGGCCACTGATATGAATCAACTTATGACCTTTTGTTATGATGCAGGGCCGAATTCCTTCGGCCAATGAACAATGGGATTGTAGGGACTATGAGATTGCATTGTGTGTGGGGCATAAATAGGCAGGCCGACCACATCCAGCTCACTCTCTCATCAACGGTTATCTGCTGATAGCCGGGAGCTGGATATCGAGGCGCAGGCGATCAAACCCTTTGTGCGTAAGTTTCTCTCCGTAATCATTGTCTTTCTGTGAGCCAATTTCTCTCTCTCTCTCTATCTCTCTCTCTCCTCTTTTCTCTTATATCTCTCATAGTATTATAGTATTGTACTGTATTGCATTTAGGTCAGTGTAGTATTGTCTTTTTGTATTTATTGTTTAGTTCTGTGGTTAGGAAGTCCTTGTTATATTGTAGTGTATCATTTGTACTGTTATCCCCTTTTACATATATATTAGATATAATACAGTTAATAGGCTTTGGAACCTAAACCAGTATCTGTGTATTTTCTATAGTGTTAAGTGTTCACTTGAGCGTCGGTGACGCTCAAGCAGCTTTGTAGTTAGTCAGGTTACACAAGGTTGCACTTACACCCTGTATTCACATTAAGTTATTCTGTGTATTTCATTGGTATAAGGTTTTAACATAAAGGTATAGTGTTGTGAGCGTCTGCATCGCTGGTGACCTCCTCGTGGTCTCGAGCGTAAGCTACGCCATAGCGAATCATTACCCTAGTCATAACCAATAACGTGTCCTGTGATCACTGGGCCGTGAGCGAACGTGACGCTTGAGCGTCTCGCCTACGGCTGAGCGATCGTTACGCAACTAGCGTACCATTACGGTACTTCTTAAGCAAACAGCGTACAGTGTTCTTAGACTTCATAAAGGGTTGTTTATACGACAAAGGAATTTAGCATTGTCAATTGGGAACTCGTCCTATACTTCTCACATCTGCACTAGGTAGATCAGCAGACATTATCCCCCAGCAAAGGGTGGGAGATTGTCTCATAGGGCTGGCGGGATAAGCGTCTGCTTCGCTTAGATAAAGAGTGCTGAAGGAATCCGGGAACCGGAAGTAAGAACAAAACGCTTGTGTCTTTTAAAACTGTTTTATTTCTCTTCTGTCTTGCGTATACACGCACGCATACATTTATCTGCATTTCTTTTTTTTTCAATTTCGTATATCACTATTCCTGTTTGCCAATTTTTATAGTTGATAGAAAGTGCTAAAAAGAGATTTGCTGTTATTTCATAGTAAAGGTAATAGTTAAAGTATAGAACAACACACGATCTGCCTGGGAGATAAGGCAGTCAGTGTGGATTGCGGTAGATGATCAGGGATCATTTACATTGATAAAAATATATTGTGTTACGGTGGATCTTTGCATTGCGTACACGTGTCGCTAACAAAGACTAGCGTACGCAATCCAAAGGCAGACGCACGCAGCGTTCATTACGCAACGTAGCGTCCGGTTACGCCCACGTAGCTCAAGTTGTGATAAAGTGAAGTAACGCAAAGGCGATAAGTAACGCACAGCGGTAGATAACGCGACGCGGAAAATAACGCAAGTCTATTTTTGGAGAATCTGAAATTTAGTTTAACAGATCCTGCTCCTAATTGGTAACACTGTTGGGCTAAAGACAAATTTCTGCGCAGAAATAGATATAGAAACAAAAGTGTACATGTGTTGAGTGAGTGTGTTTTGTATACAAAAGTTTATACAACTTTAAGGTGGAACCAAAAGGAAAGCCGGGTACTCGTCAAGGGACATACGTGTAAGTGACATATACGGTGGCTAGGGAGGCATCCCTGGTTAAATAATATTTGAGCATTAGAGTATAGCGGACCATAAGGTAACAGACCAGGAGGTCATAAGGTAACAGACCAGGAGGTCATAAGGTAACAGGTAAAATAGACAAAGAGGTCCGCTATAAAAGTCCAGTGGCACAACGCCTGGGGTGTTGGTGCAGAACCCATATAGGCCATAAGCTCTTGCTGAAGGAATCGCGGCCGGAAACATCGATTCCATTGATCTCTCAGTACATAACAAGTAGTGCTTGTGTACTGAACGATTGGACCACACGTAATTGTGTGCAGTAGTTAGTAATCTGACCTAATACCATTAGAGTAAAGTGGTCACAAACGCTATTTGTACATTCTGACGTGATTTGTGTAATTTTTTATTTTTGGAAGGGAAGTTCGCTGGTCACTCAGGAACTATCCAACAACCGATACTTGCTGGGGAACGCGCCCCAGTAAATAAAGGTTCACAGGGGCCCTGGGTTGGGTACCGCAGCTCTGGATACAGTGATTGCAGCACAGGCCAACGTGGGCGAGAAGTAAGTGGGGTACTTGGTAAACCGCCACCGCCGGCCTGCCCAGGACTTCTTGGTTTGTTTGTAAGGGTTCGCTGAAAGCCTTGATATTCAAGGAGGAATAAGCAACGCCTGCAGATTATGGGGGCCAGTCGTTCAGGTAGGGGGCGATCAACCTCGGTTCGGGTTGATTCAGAGAACCGATCAATTGGGTCGGCAAGGTACATCATGTGTGAAAAATACGGAAGTCACACAGAAATTTTATGTGATGAATGGGAGAGAATGACTGTACAAGACAGGGACAAATTCCCAAGAATAGGTAGCTTCAGTCCAGTAGTGTTACAAAATTTAAGGAGGAGGATAAGTCTCATTGAACCAACGAAGAGACAAAATAAACATTATGAATATTTACAGTTATGGCAACAGGAAAGTGAATTACAAAAAGAGTCTATTGACTTTTCTGACTCTTATCTTGAGAGGAGAGACAGTGGCATCAGGAGAGGGGTTGATTGCGGAGAGAAAGACACAAGGGTGAACAATAAAAACGCTCTTAGCAACTGTAATATAGATTATAAGAATAAGTGTAATAAATGTAACAATGATTATTGTAATACTGTTGAATGTACAACTATTAACCTGTGCAAGCTGCACCCCATGTCAAACCTCCCTCAGGAATACAAACAAGAAAGTGAGCCCAGAACGATGTCAGCACCTCTTCCAGCAACCATCACAAAAGCCATCCAGGTGGACGCGACAAAATTGGTAAAGGCAATAATCGAACCCCCTAACGGAGGGTCAGGTGAGGTCGTGTCCACAGGTACGTACAATGTTTCATATCACGCACAAACAGATGTACCCCATATTGTAAGACCAACACAAGATGATGTAACTGAGCTCGATCTGGCCAGGGTGATCTCAGTCCCCAATGGGAAGACTGACGATCAGGGAATCATTCCCGTCAAGGACAGTGCAATGCGCTGTCTCTTGTCCCGGACCGAATTGAGATCAATTATGTCTGAATTTCCTGATCCGAGGAAAAATCTAGCCAAATGTCAAAGGTTTATTAAAGAACTAGGAAACGCCACAGAACCCACCAACAAAGAGTGGCGGACAGTGCTGAGGGCATGTTTGCCCTCCAGGGTTGACCCTGAAAAATTCATTGCTGATTGTAAATTAAACACAGAGGTACTTTGTATGGAGGAACACAATCAGGAATGTATTAGGCAGATTAACCGACAGTTAGGAATATATTTCCCAGCTGCTGTCAAGTGGAATGACATTTTCTCCATAAGGCAAAACGAAAGGGAAAATGTTTCTAATTATTTCAATCGAGCACTGCAAATAATGGCTAGAAACACTGGGATCGCAGACATCAAGACAAATGCACAACATAAAGGAATAGCGGTTAAGGTATTGATGCATGGTTTAAAAGATGAATTAAAAACAAGGGTACAGACCACCAACCCAAACTGGAGAGAGATCTCGGTGGCCGCACTAAGAGAGGCCGTCATTAATCATGACCAGAATATCACCAGGTACAGAGAGTCACTAAGAGATAAGTTAATGGCAGCAAATATACAGGCCCAAACCACAAGACCACCCCAACAAAAGCCACACACCCCTGCGAGAAATCCAGATATGGAAATCTGTTACAATTGTCATAAAAAGGGACACATTGCAAGAGATTGTAGATCAAGAGAAAGACAACACCATAATCATAAAATCCAAGGAATCAGGGAAGTACAGGGGAAACGATTGATGATGATGAGCATCCGAGCGTTTGAGGAGGCATCAAATCAACCAAAACCTCAGGTCATGGACACGTGGAGGAAGCCCAGGATTTGTTATCAGTGTAGGAGAGAAGGGCATTGTGCTAGCAACTGTAATAACCCACATAAAGTTAGACCCCCTAGACCAAGAAATGAGCAAAATTACAATACACACCATTATAATCAAGGATCACATAGGCAGGAAAGGTGATTATTAGGAATGGAGGCAAGCCTGAAGTAACGGTTAATGAAGTGGGAGGTCATTCACTAAAGACACAGGAATGACCAGGTGAAAAGTTGTAAATGTATTTGTGAAAAATGTTTTTCTCTCCCTCTCTCTATCCCCATCTCTGACTAGTAGTGGTAAGAATTCACACATTGCATATCCACTTGGTCCTTGCAGAAGTCTACCAAACCCCAGCATGACCTCCGCCACAATGTATTTCTGGCCAGATACAGACAGTGGAGTAATGCAGGTGCTGGTGGGAAGGGACTGCTCAGGGAGACCATTAGACACATAGATATGACAGCCTAATAAGTCTGACAATGTTTTTCTAATGCTAACAATGTTTTCTTACAATGTTTAAAAATGCTTTGTTTCTCTTTTCTTATTGATGGTTATTGTCGAGTTATGTAATGTATATATGCACATGAATTGTTCTCTATCTCTTTTGTTTTTTTATTTTCTCTCTCTTCTCACTCATGTTTCCATGGTTTAAAGATGCTATGTCACCCCTCAGTTGGACCAATGGTAATGCCAGATTTTTGCTCCTTACAGAAAGATCGTCGGTTAGGAAGGAATATTGCATCACCAGAATGATCGTTTTTGAAGACTGAGAGACAACACCTTTGAGAGGACAGCAGAACAAGAAGAACAACAAGACAAGAGAACTTATTATCGTAACGAGTTCTCCCCCCCCCCTCAAACTGTTTTCTTATACCCCCTTTACAAATTTCGTCTTTTCTCCTCCTGTAAGATGGACTTGCCCCAAGAGACTGCGATATGGATTTTCCCGTTAACCATGATGTTGACCAGAGCAGTCTGTTTCGGTGAGAGTACCAGTGAGGTCGAGAAAGGATCCAGAAAGGCTCTAATGACTGAGACGGAGGTGTAAATTTCCAATAGCAACCCAATCACCAAGCAAAGGCGAGTACCGGGCACGATCTAACAACCATGTTATCTGTAAACATTTTCTTTGAAGGATTGTTAGCTCAAAAAAGAAAACTGTATCAGTAGGCTCGGTAAAAATAATGCCAATCCAGTTTTAATAACCATAGGGACCGGCATCCATTGAGTGACTATCACTCCTTAGTGGGTAGCGTGTTAAATGAGACAGATTTTTGGGTATGTTCTCAAGTACCTCAAGGGCATAGCAAATCAGGGCTAGTACCATTTCCTTTAACGTTAGGGGAGGTACTTGAGCTAAGTGGTGGGAGACCGGTGGACCGGAGGTTTAACATCTCCAGCCCTCCTAGTTTGAAGCTCCACCAATACCATGTGGATAGGTCCCTCATATGTTTTAATATCTCCAATCCTAGAAAACCGGGAAACTGGGAAGTGTCATGGAGTAACCACACCATGACCTTTTCACACAGAGCAGATAGAATGCCTACAGATACAGAGCTCGTACGCCATATAGCCAGTAGAGGAAAATCTTTTCGGTATCGATATACCTTAGGAAATAGGATTACTAGAGTTGGAGAGGTATCACCAGGATACTGTGCACATATCGTACAAACTGATACGTGCATTAAGCAGATGGAAGAATTAGGGTCAGGAGATTTCACCTGGAAGGTTTGTAACATGATCATGTCCTTCTCCGTCCCTTATGTTCTCCCCGATGATGCATATTTCATATGCGGGAGAAAGGCGTACAAGTGGCTTGCCCCAAACTCTGAAGGATTGTGTTATATTGGAAAAGTATTGCCTGAAGTGATGACTGTTACACATGACAAAATGAAGGACATACACCGTGGTGCCCAAGCTCCTTATACTCACACTCATTACGAGCACCGAGTTAAAAGACAACTGTCAGAAAGGTTAGAGCATCCGGCCTCTGATCTTATCCATGAATCCACCGGGATTCAGGTTCTGGTAGCGTTAGATTTCACTCGTACCGCTCGGGGAGTGATGAATTATAGATACATTTCCGCACTCGCCAATTTGTTAGATAATATCACTGAAATGTATGATGACACGTTTAGATACACTGGAAGAGAACTTCAAGCTTATAAAACAGAACTAGTTCAGCATAGGATGGTTCTTAATTATCTTACAGCAGTAACAGGCGGATATTGTGTTACATTGGCAACACAGTACGGCATAAAGTGTTGCACGTATATCACGAATAGCACCGAGGATCCGATAGAGGTCATAGACCAAAAGATGGATGATATTCTCCAATTGAAGTGGGAATTTCGTCGAAAACACAATCTCACCCTTGCTGCTGTAGGTAATGAGCTGACTGGTTGGGTGTCATGGTTGAACCCGCGAAATTGGTTCTCCGGTTTGGGAGACTGGGCTCAAGGAGTCATAATGGATGTTGGAAAGTTTCTACTTTGTATCTTGGGTGTCGTTATATCGTTTGGATTGATATTTAGATGCGGGCAGGCTTTAATGAGGTGCAAACAAAGTACAAAAGTGATGAGCTTGAGGAGTGAGGAAACCGTAATTAACCTGGATTTGATTTATGACCCAATGATAGAAACCAGAATGTGATGAAAATGCGATTATACGGTCCGTTTCTTTCACCTGTTTTTCTGCTTTTCTCCAAGATACAAAGACCCCCTTGGACGAGGAAGTTGACGAGACGGTATACAGACAAGACAACAGACAAGACCAAAGATGAAGTTTTTGACCACTTGAAATATGGACACTTGATGAACTTTGCCATGGATCCCCAGTTTCCCTAGTATTTTTAAACTCACGCTAGCCCAACATTTTTTGTAAATCTGATGGCTCAGACAAAGCTATTTGCTCATGCCCAAGGAGCAATACAGCGCAAAGAAGACGACTCTCAACAGATACCGAACACAACTTCAACAACAGATGTACATTTCCCTGACATAGAATATCATTGCATTTTTCGTAAGTGTTCTTTATCTTCATCTCTACAACCCCCAGGTAACGACACACATAGACGATAGGGAATACAGGCACAGATAGCAGCAACCACATACCTCCCCCATTCATGTATCATCAACTAAAATGTGCATCCCCATTTTGTTACAACCACAGCCGAAATGAGCTCGGTAGAGTTTGACAGCCCATCCACAGACCTGTACCACAGGATAAGAAGGAATTCAAATGTATACTTCGCAATACCTCGAAGCTTGATTTACCACACGTACGGCACGATGATACATGACCCTCCAAACATGGACTCATACACACATGCTTCTACTTTCTCACTAGGTCATACCCTTTTCACACCTACTCCTCTCTTCTTCCTTACCCCACCATGGAAATCAATTAACCCCTGACTTACATTTTTCTCCTTAAACGTTTTGTGGCAGTTATTATTGACTGCCAAAGGGTGGACTGTCGAAGTCAGAAAAATGTCTCTATGCACGTTGCCATATTTGCACCGCACACTGGTCCGTGCTGCGCATGCGTGCGCTCTCCCGTGGAGGCGCATACCCGCAATAGCGTGCACTCGCAGGCGCGGTATGCGTATTTACGGTAGAGTTTACGTAGTCGTAGCGTGCGACCCATTCGTTACAACTGTTCACAATTAATGTAGTTTATAGATCATGGTCCCTTTGATAGATTCTGAAAGTTTGGTTAAAATAGAATGTCCCTGAGCTGAGGAATCCCTCTTTGCATCGTACGAAGGGTCTAACAGGAATCATACAGCAGTGTTTGGTACCCATCGGAAGAGTATTTAATTAGCAATATTCCGGTGTTGGTTTGGAGCGTATTAATCGCTCGTGCGAATAGTTATGGACATAAGAAGTTATGTCCATTTATTTATTATTATTTGTTCTTACTTAGTCATGCATCTGAACAGTTGGAGACAGGCATCAGTGGGTCTCAAATGTCTCTTTGACCTCAGAGATCCCCCAAACAATAGTTTGCATGTTAAGAGGGCCTCATATCTACACATGCATAAGGTAAACACAGGAATAGTAATTGAAGATCAATTGTACTCCAAATCAGTATCTTTCCCGCAGACGGAGTACAATAGCCTTTAATTACACTGAGTTTTTGAGACTCAATAAGGAGGGCCAACACCTGTGTTTACAAATGGGGCTGGATTTGTATACAGGAGAATGAGGGCTGAGATGTCATTGTCTCAACTGAAAGTGGACATCATGAATATAGAACAGAACCCAGACAGGATTCTGTTTTGTATTCGCCAAACAATCGCTCTCCAGAAGACAGGAATGTGTTAGGCATCACCCATTGTTTTGCATAACCAGGGCCACTGATATGAATCAACTTATGACCTTTTGTTATGATGCAGGGCCGAATTCCTTCGGCCAATGAACAATGGGATTGTAGGGACTATGAGATTGCATTGTGTGTGGGGCATAAATAGGCAGGCCGACCACATCCAGCTCACTCTCTCATCAACGGTTATCTGCTGATAGCCGGGAGCTGGATATCGAGGCGCAGGCGATCAAACCCTTTGTGCGTAAGTTTCTCTCCGTAATCATTGTCTTTCTGTGAGCCAATTTCTCTCTCTCTCTCTATCTCTCTCTCTCCTCTTTTCTCTTATATCTCTCATAGTATTATAGTATTGTACTGTATTGCATTTAGGTCAGTGTAGTATTGTCTTTTTGTATTTATTGTTTAGTTCTGTGGTTAGGAAGTCCTTGTTATATTGTAGTGTATCATTTGTACTGTTATCCCCTTTTACATATATATTAGATATAATACAGTTAATAGGCTTTGGAACCTAAACCAGTATCTGTGTATTTTCTATAGTGTTAAGTGTTCACTTGAGCGTCGGTGACGCTCAAGCAGCTTTGTAGTTAGTCAGGTTACACAAGGTTGCACTTACACCCTGTATTCACATTAAGTTATTCTGTGTATTTCATTGGTATAAGGTTTTAACATAAAGGTATAGTGTTGTGAGCGTCTGCATCGCTGGTGACCTCCTCGTGGTCTCGAGCGTAAGCTACGCCATAGCGAATCATTACCCTAGTCATAACCAATAACGTGTCCTGTGATCACTGGGCCGTGAGCGAACGTGACGCTTGAGCGTCTCGCCTACGGCTGAGCGATCGTTACGCAACTAGCGTACCATTACGGTACTTCTTAAGCAAACAGCGTACAGTGTTCTTAGACTTCATAAAGGGTTGTTTATACGACAAAGGAATTTAGCATTGTCAGTACACTGCAACGTAGCATTTCATATGCAGATACAGACGCAGTCACACACAGAATATAGGCATGCTGCATATCATTTTAATCATCAGAAGCTGCTGGTGCCCCTAAGCATACCAAATGCCCTAGGCATTTGCCTAGTTTGCCTATGCCTAAGGCCGGCTCTGACCACCAGTTTAATTAATCCGTTCTCTGCCTGAAAAAAAACGATACACAGTGTGACACAGTCACATACCATATCTGTGCTCAGCCTCAGTGTGCTGCATCATCATATGTAATACTGTATATCTGACTGTGCTGAGTGCTCACTGCTCACACAGCTTAATTGTGGGGGAGACTGGGGAGCAGTTAGAGCAGGAGTACATAAATAATATATTTTAAGTACAGTGCACACTTTTGCTGCCAGAGTGCCACACTGCCAGTGTGACTGACCAGTGACCACACTGACCACTAGTATATTGTGATTGTCTGCTTAGGACGGAGTACTACTTGCTGATAGTGTGACCAGTGACCAGTGACCACCACCAGTTTAATTAATCCGTTCTCTGCCTGAAAAAAAAACGATACACAGTGTGACACAGTCACATACCATATCTGTGCTCAGCCCAGTGTGCTGCATCATATGTAATACTGTATATCATTATCTGACTGTGCTGAGTGCTCACTGCTCACACAGCTTAATTGTGGGGGAGACTGGGGAGCAGTTATAGCAGGAGTACATATTTTAAGTACAGTGCATACTTTTGCTGCCAGAGTGCCACTGCCAGTGTGACTGACCAGTGACCACTGACCACCAGTATATTGTGATTGTCTGCTGACCACCAGTATATTGTGATTGTATGCCTGAAAAAGTTAAACACTCGTCGTGTGGTGTTTTTATAAACGCATTCTGCAGACAGTGTCCACTGTCCAGCAGGTTCGTCATTACATAATATATACCTGTCCGGCTGCAGTACTAGTGTGATATATATATATATTTTAATTTTATCTCATTATCATCCAGTCTATATTAGCAGCAGACACAGTACGGTAGTCCACGGCTGTAGCTACCTCTGTGTCGGCAGTCGCTCGTCCATCCATAATTGTATACCACCTACCCGTGGTTTTTTTTTTCTATCTTCTTGATACTAGTAGCTTACTTTAGGAGTCTGCAGTGCTGACAGACAGTGTCCAGCAGGTCCGTCATTACATAATATATACCTGTCCGGCTGCAGTACTAGTGTGATATATATATATATTTTATTTTTATCTCATTATCATCCAGTCTATATTAGCAGCAGACACAGTACGGTAGTCCACGGCTGTAGCTACCTCTGTGTCGGCAGTCGCTCGTCCATCCATAATTGTATACCACCTACCCGTGTTTTTTTTTCAATCTTCTTGATACTAGTAGCTTACTTTAGGAGTCTGCAGTGCTGACAGACAGTGTCCAGCAGGTCCGTCATTACATAATATATATACCTGTCCGGCTGCAGTACTAGTGTGATATATACATATATATATTTTATTTTTATCTCATTATCATCCAGTCTATATTAGCAGCAGACACAGTACGGTAGTCCACGGCTGTAGCTACCTCTGTGTCGGCAGTCGCTCGTCCATCCATAATTGTATACCACCTACCCGTGTTTTTTTTTTCTATCTTCTTGATACTAGTAGCTTACTTTAGGAGTCTGCAGTGCTGACAGACAGTGTCCAGCAGGTCCGTCATTACATAATATATATACCTGTCCGGCTGCAGTACTAGTGTGATATATATATATATATATATATATATATATATTTTATTTTTATCTCATTATCATCCAGTCTATATTAGCAGCAGACACAGTACGGTAGTCCACGGCTGTAGCTACCTCTGTGTCGGCAGTCGCTCGTCCATCCATAATTGTATACCACCTACCCGTGGTTTTTTTTTCTATCTTCTTGATACTAGTAGCTTACTTTAGGAGTCTGCAGTGCTGACAGACAGTGTCCAGCAGGTCCGTCATTACATAATATATATACCTGTCCGGCTGCAGTACTAGTGTGATATATATATATATTTTAATTTTATCTCATTATCATCCAGTCTATATTAGCAGCAGACACAGTACGGTAGTCCACGGCTGTAGCTACCTCTGTGTCGGCAGTCGCTCGTCCATCCATAATTGTATACCACCTACCCGTGGTTTTTTTTTCTATCTTCTTGATACTAGTAGCTTACTTTAGGAGTCTGCAGTGCTGACAGACAGTGTCCAGCAGGTCCGTCATTACATAATATATATACCTGTCCGGCTGCAGTACTAGTGTGATATATATATATATTTTATTTTTATCTCATTATCATCCAGTCTATATTAGCAGCAGACACAGTACGGTAGTCCACGGCTGTAGCTACCTCTGTGTCGGCAGTCGCTCGTCCATCCATAAGTATACTAGTATCCATCCATCTCCATTGTTTACCTGAGGTGCCTTTTAGTTGTGCCTATTAAAATATGGAGAACAAAAATGTTGAGGTTCCAAAAATAGGGAAAGATCAAGATCGACTTCCACCTCGTGCTGAAGCTGCTGCCACTAGTCATGGCCGAGACGATGAAATTCCATCAACGTCGTCTGCCAAGGCCGATGCCCAATGTCATAGTACAGAGCATGTAAAATCCAAAACACCAAATATCAGTAAAAAAAGGACTCAAAAATCTAAAATAAAATTGTCGGAGGAGAAGCGTAAACTTGCCAATATGCCATTTACCACACGGAGTGGCAAGGAACGGCTGAGGCCCTGGCCTATGTTCATGGCTAGTGGTTCAGCTTCACATGAGGATGGAAGCACTCAGCCTCTCGCTAGAAAAATGAAAAGACTCAAGCTGGCAAAAGCACAGCAAAGAACTGTGCGTTCTTCGAAATCCCAAATCCACAAGGAGAGTCCAATTGTGTCGGTTGCGATGCCTGACCTTCCCAACACTGGACGTGAAGAGCATGCGCCTTCCACCATTTGCACGCCCCCTGCAAGTGCTGGAAGGAGCACCCGCAGTCCAGTTCCTGATAGTCAGATTGAAGATGTCAGTGTTGAAGTACACCAGGATGAGGAGGATATGGGTGTTGCTGGCGCTGGGGAGGAAATTGACAAGGAGGATTCTGATGGTGAGGTGGTTTGTTTAAGTCAGGCACCCGGGGAGACACCTGTGGTCCGTGGGAGGAATAGGGCCATTGACATGCCTGGTGAAAATACCAAAAAAAATCAGCTCTTCGGTGTTGAAGTATTTCAACAGAAATGCGGACAACATTTGTCAAGCCGTGTGTTGCCTTTGTCAAGCTGTAATAAGTAGGGGTAAGGACGTTAACCACCTCGGAACATCCTCCCTTATACGTCACCTGCAGCGCATTCATAATAAGTCAGTGACAAGTTCAAAAACTTTGGGCGACAGCGGAAGCAGTCCACTGACCAGTAAATCCCTTCTTCTTGTAACCAAGCTCACGCAAACCACCCCACCAACTCCCTCAGTGTCAATTTCCTCCTTCCCCAGGAATGCCAATAGTCCTGCAGGCCATGTCACTGGCAATTCTGATGAGTCCTCTCCTGCCTGGGATTCCTCCGATGCATCCTTGCGTGTAACGCCTACTGCTGCTGGCGCTGCTGTTGTTGCTGCTGGGAGTCGATGGTCATCCCAGAGGGGAAGTCGTAAGACCACTTTTACTACTTCCACCAAGCAATTGACTGTCCAACAGTCCTTTGCGAGGAAGATGAAATATCACAGCAGTCATCCTGCTGCAAAGCGGATAACTGAGGCCTTGGCATCCTGGGTGGTGAGAAACGTGGTTCCGGTATCCATCATTACTGCAGAGCCAACTAGAGACTTGTTGGAGGTACTGTGTCCCCGGTACCAAATACCATCTAGGTTCCATTTCTCTAGGCAGGCGATACCGAAAATGTACACAGACCTCAGAAAAAGAGTCACCAGTGTCCTAAAAAATGCAGCTGTACCCAATGTCCACTTAACCACGGACATGTGGACAAGTGGAGCAGGGCAGGGTCAGGACTATATGACTGTGACAGCCCACTGGGTAGATGTATGGACTCCCGCCGCAAGAACAGCAGCGGCGGCACCAGTAGCAGCATCTCGCAAACGCCAACTCTTTCCTAGGCAGGCTACGCTTTGTATCACCGGTTTCCAGAATACGCACACAGCTGAAAACCTCTTACGGCAACTGAGGAAGATCATCGCGGAATGGCTTACCCCAATTGGACTCTCCTGTGGATTTGTGGCATCGGACAACGCCAGCAATATTGTGTGTGCATTAAATATGGGCAAATTCCAGCACGTCCCATGTTTTGCACATACCTTGAATTTGGTGGTGCAGAATTATTTAAAAAACGAGAGGGGCGTGCAAGAGATGCTGTCGGTGGCCAGAAGAATTGCGGGACACTTTCGGCGTACAGGCACCACGTACAGAAGACTGGAGCACCACCAAAAACGCCTGAACCTGCCCTGCCATCATCTGAAGCAAGAAGTGGTAACGAGGTGGAATTCAACCCTATATATGCTTCAGAGGTTGGAGGAGCAGCAAAAGGCCATTCAAGCCTATACAATTGAGCACGATATAGGAGGTGGAATGCACCTGTCTCAAGCGCAGTGAAGAATGATTTCAACGTTGTGCAAGGTTCTGCTGCCCTTTGAACTTGCCACACGTGAAGTCAGTTCAGACACTGCCAGCCTGAGTCAGGTCATTCCCCTCATCAGGCTTTTGCAGAAGAAGCTGGAGACATTGAAGGAGGAGCTAACACAGAGCGATTCCGCTAGGCATGTGGGACTTGTGGATGGAGCCCTTAATTCGCTTAACAAGGATTCACGGGTGGTCAATCTGTTGAAATCCGAGCACTACATTTTGGCCACCGTGCTCGATCCTAGATTTAAAACCTACCTTGGATCTCTCTTTCCGGCAGACACAAGTCTGCTGGGGTTCAAAGACCTGCTGGTGAGAAAATTGTCAAGTCAAGCGGAACGCGACCTGTCAACATCTCCTCCTTCACATTCTCCCGCAACTGGGGGTGCGAGGAAAAGGCTCAGAATTCCGAGCCCACCCGCTGGCGGTGATGCAGGGCAGTCTGGAGCGACTGCTGATGCTGACATCTGGTCCGGACTGAAGGACCTGCCAACGATTACGGACATGTCGTCTACTGGCACTGCATATGATTCTCTCCCCATTGAAAGAATGGTGGAGGATTATATGAGTGACCGCATCCAAGTAGGCACGTCAGACAGTCCGTACTTATACTGGCAGGAAAAAGAGGCAATTTGGAGGCCCTTGCACAAACTGGCTTTATTCTACCTAAGTTGCCCTCCCACAAGTGTGTACTCCGAAAGAGTGTTTAGTGCCGCCGCTCACCTTGTCAGCAATCGGCGTACGAGGTTACTTCCAGAAAATGTGGAGAAGATGATGTTCATTAAAATGAATTATACTCAATTCCTCCGTGGAGACATTGACCAGCAGCAATTGCCTCCACAAAGTACACAGGGAGCTGAGATGGTGGATACCAGTGGGGACGAATTGATAATCTGTGAGGAGGGGGATGTACACGGTGATATATCGGAGGATGATGATGAGGTGGACATCTTGCCTCTGTAGAGCCAGTTTGTGCAAGGAGAGATTAATTGCTTCTTTTTTGGTGGGGGTCCAAACCAACCCGTCATTTCAGTCACAGTCGTGTGGCAGACCCTGTCACTGAAATGATGGGTTGGTTAAAATGTGCATGTCCTGTTTATACAACATAAGGGTGGATGGGAGGGCCCAAGGACAATTCCATCTTGCACCTCTTTTTTCTTTCATTTTTCTTTGCGTCATGTGCTGTTTGGGGAGTGTTTTTTGGAAGGGCCATCCTGCGTGACACTGCAGTGCCACTCCTAGATGGGCCAGGTGTTTGTGTCGGCCACTAGGGTCGCTTAGCTTACTCACACAGCTACCTCATTGCGCCTCTTTTTTTCTTTGCGTCATGTGCTGTTTGGGGAGGGTTTTTTGGAAGGGCCATCCTGCGTGACACTGCAGTGCCACTCCTAGATGGGCCAGGTGTTTGTGTCGGCCACTAGGGTCGCTTAGCTTACTCACACAACTACCTCATTGCGCCTCTTTTTTTCTTTGCATCATGTGCTGTTTGGGGAGTGTTTTTTGGAAGGGCCATCCTGCGTGACACTGCAGTGCCACTCCTAGATGGGCCAGGTGTTTGTGTCGGCCACTAGGGTCGCTTAGCTTACTCACACAGCTACCTCATTGCGCCTCTTTTTTTCTTTGCGTCATGTGCTGTTTGGGGAGTGTTTTTTGGAAGGGCCATCCTGCGTGACACTGCAGTGCCACTCCTAGATGGGCCAGGTGTTTGTGTCGGCCACTTGGGTCGCTTAGCTTAGTCATCCAGCGACCTCGGTGCAAATTTTAGGACTAAAAATAATATTGTGAGGTGTGAGGTGTTCAGAATAGACTGAAAATGAGTGGAAATTATGGTTTTTGAGGTTAATAATACTTTGGGATCAAAATGACCCCCAAATTCTATGATTTAAGCTGTTTTTTAGGGTTTTTTGAAAAAAACACCCAAATCCAAAACACACCCGAATCCGACAAAAAAAATTCGGTGAGGTATTTCCAAAACGCGGTCGAACCCAAAACACGGCCGCGGAACCGAACCCAAAACCAAAACACAAAACCCGAAAAATTTCAAGTGCACATCTCTATTATATAGCGCTGTGGTGTGTGCTGGCATACTCTCTCTCTGTCTCCCCAAAGGACTTTGTGGGGTCCTGTCCTCAGTCTGAGCATTCCCTGTGTGTGTGCGGTGTGTCGGTACGGATGTGTCGACATGTTTGATGAGGAGGGTTACGTGGAGGCGGAGCAGAGGCAGATAAGTGTGGTGTCGCCCCCGACGGGGCCAACACCTGATTGGATGGATATGTGGAAGGTCTTAACCGACAGTCAACTCCTTACATAAAAGGTTCGATGACGCAGCAGCCTTGGGACAGCCGAGGTCTCAGCCCGCGCCTGCCCAGGCGACTCAGATGCCGTCAGGGGCTCTTAAACGCCCGCTAGCTCTGATGGTAGACACAGATGTCGACACGGAGTCTGACTCCAGTGTAGATGAGGATGAGACAAATGTACAGTCTACAAAAGCCATCCGATGCATGATTACTGCAATGAAAGATGTATTGCACATTTCTGATATTAACCCGGTTACCACCAAGAGGCAGGGCCGGATTATCAATGGGGCGGATGGAGCTGCAGCTCCAAGCCTCTCATGAAAATAGGCCCATGGCATCCCCTGCAGTGTAGCCAGTGCTGACAAGATTTTTTTTTTCCTGTCACCACTGTGACCAACAGCCCAGCACATTATACTCTTGGCTTCTCCAAGCACCCACACCCCCGGCTGCCGATTACCTCTATGGTAGATGCTAGAATTAAGTGGGCTATATGGAGCCGTCAGAAGCTCCGCCCCCTGGTCGCACTAAGCTCCGCCCCCGGGCATGAGAAGCAGTGTTCTGTCACCAGTGCGGGACGTCCTCCTTGTTTCTATAAGCTCCGCCTCTCGGTCACGGTAAACTCCGCCCCCTGCCTACGCTAAGCTCTGCACTTGGACATCAGAAGAAGTGAGCAGTGTTGAACTCCCTGGTTGCTGTAAGCCCCGCCCCTAGTCACGCTAAGCTCCGCCCCCTAGTCGCGCTAAGCTCCACCCCCGGCCATCAGAAGCAATGACATCAGTGTGGAAGTCCCTGGTTTATTTAACCCCCTGGTCGCGTTTAGCTCCGCCCCCAATCACTCTAATCTCAACCCCTGCACACCTGAAAATGTGTCACCAGTGTGGTAGCCCCGTGGTTGCTCTAAAGCTCCCCCAAGCCCGCCACCCTCCCCTTCCCCCCCCCCCTCCACAAGTCATCCAAAGAATCTATGGATTGGTGTGTGTGATACTCATTAGGACTACACAGGACATTTCAGTACCTGGTTACCCTGAAGCCTGGAACAACTACTGCCAGAGCCGGCCCTAGCCAATATGATGCCCTAGGCAAGATTTTGCCTGGTGCCCCCTAGCACCACCGCTGGTTCCGCCTCTGACCTTGCACCTCTTTCCCAGCACCATCAACCCATAGCAGTCTTTATTTTGGGGTTTGTACCCCCTATATTTTAAATAGGAACAGTTCGCACATTTGGCGCGCAGCCCAAAAAGGGGTGTGTTTTTGCTGGCAAGGGGCATGGCCACAGAATAGTACCCCACATTCCAATTACGCCACACAGTACTGCAACTTTATTCACATTTGATCATGCGATAGTGTCCATAATTCATATTACATCCCACAGTAGTATCACTTAACCTTATAAACGTTACTCCTCACAGCAGAGCTCCTTATTCACATTACATCACACTGAATTGCTCCTTATTCACATTATGCCACACCATATTGCTCTTTATTCACATTAGACGACACAGTAGTGCCCTTTCTATACGCAACGCCACATAGTAGAGCACCTTATACACATAATGCCACACAGTAATGCCCCTTACACATATGAGACACATTATTAATGTCCTTATAAATATAATGCACCTTACACATTATGACAACCTTTATTAATGCCCTTTTACACATAATGTCCCTTACACATATGCTGCACATTATTAATGCCCTTATACATATAATGACACACATAGTGCCCCCTACACATTTGCTGCACATTATTAGTGCCCCTATACACATAATGACACACATACAGTAGTACCCTGTTACACATATGCCGCACATTATTAATGCTCTTATACACACAATGACACACATAGTGCTCCTTACTCATATGTTGCACATTATTAATGCATTTTTACATGACACACATAATGCTCCTTAGACATATTCCGAACACTACTGCACAACCAACCTACTCACATGCACACAGCACTCACACTGCCACTAACACTGTGACCTCTGCCTCTGCTTGAATACAGATGTGTCCTCATAAATCTTGCCTCAATGCTAACGTTGGGCACATTTTTTTTATGAAAATGCATCTTATATGCATTGCTATGTGGTTAGGATGCACAAGCAGCTTCTGCTGATTAAACTGATATGCAGCATGCCTATATACTGTGTGAGACTGTGGCTGTAACTGCATATGAAATGCTACACACAGAATATAGGCATGCCGCATATCATTTCGGATTAAAGAGAAGGTGAACCGCTGAGTCCAGCGGTGCCTGCTCTTATTCACATGATGGGGGGAAAATTACAAAGCCTTCTAATGGACCCTGGATTGAACATAGTTATGACAGTGAAAACAACATCCAAACAAAGATACAAGCATGTGAAAAAAATAATCACATTAATATCACCTTCCTTTATAATGGTATACATATAAGTGGAATCTAAACAGATAAAATAAAATATACAAAGATAAACATGTTGATGTGTTCTTTCTTTTATCAAGATGTCCACATGTAAAGATGAAATCAAGTCCAAAATATTCGATCAAGTCCACAAAAGATATATATTTTTTTTTTAATATATGTTGTGGTGGGATATCTGGAAAAAAAAGTTTAGATCAGCCTTTAAGGTATTTTTACCATTTGATGCACCTTATACAGAATATTGGATTTTTTTTTTAAAAATTGTTTTTGCTGCTGCAAATTCTAATTTTATATTTTTCATTCTCCTTTTGAGGAGTGTTTTTACTTGTATGTATCTTTCTCCCAACTATGGGATTTTGTATTAATTAAAACCTTTTTAAAAAAATGGATTGATTGGCACCATTTTTTTCCCTTTTGGATTTATAACTGTCCAACCACGCACTGGCATCTTGAGGCCTGAAACAGCTGCGGATCCAAAAGATACCTTGATAGGAACATTTCCACACTTCATTCTGTGAGTGTGGTATGCACCTTCCTTGACATAGAAATATATGTGAAAGATACCTTTATATACTTATCTCATCTTCACTTTAAAGTGAGTTTAGGTATGCTCATCTATGCATACTTCTTGGTGGAGGATACACAGAAAGGGTGAAGAGTTTTAAAAAAAGAAACCTTTATGTGCACATATTCGTTCTTCCCAGTGTGAGTTGGGGTACGCACTCCATACAGACCCCCTATTCTTGTTACTGCTTTCCTGTTATGCTGATGGGATAAAAGGATTTTTTCTGAATATCATATAAAAAACAATAGTACACATTGTATGTTCTGTTTCTTTCCATGTAATAATGACTGGACACTAATTACATCATCTGAGAACATCCGTTGAACTACTGAGGATCACCATATTGAATACCCCTAAGGGACGTATATTTGATTTTTCATTTGATATTTATATTGGGCGCTTATACTGAGAAAAAACTGTCTTCCTTTTGTATTTAATAATGACACTTTGTCCATGATATTGGCTAGTGTGTATGGGGGTCATTCAGACCCGATCTCACGCTACAGTTTATCGCAGCGGTGCAATTGGGTCAGAACTGCGCATGTGCCGGTGCCAAAGGCCGTCAGGCCGCTACAATCGCCTCTGCCTGATTGACAGGGCGGGGTGGGGGGCGGTCCGCCAACGCAGGCGTGGCCAGACTGGGCGGGCAGGCCACAGCGTCTGCGTGACGTCATACGCAGCCGCTGCGGGCCGGGGAGTGACTAGTAGCTCCTGGCCAGCACGCTAAAGCTGCGCTGGCCGGGAGCTACTCCTGAAGTGCAAAGGCATCGCCGCTGTACGATGCCTTTGCACTTCTGCATGGGAAGGGGGGGGGGGGGGCGGCACTGACATGTGGGGTAGACTAGCCCCTTGCTGGGCGTCCCCCCGCATGTCAGTGTGAGTGATCGTAGCTGTGCTAAATTTATCACAGCTACGATCAACTCGGAATGACCCCCAATGTCGCTGTGCATGCATGTCTGACAGGTGATATCACCAGCGAGGACCATGCTGCCGAATGCAGCATGGCTCCCACCGTCATTCGTCGCTGACGGTATCGGCAAGTGTGTATGCACTTGCCGATGCTTGCCCCACTGCCGGGTCCCATTGTCTCAGATATCGACGGGTACACACATTGTCTAGTGTGTACCCGGCATAAGGAGCCAGGGCTCTGGTACCTGCACTGAGGGCTGGAGACACCGATCCCCTCTGATCCCCTCTGATCCCAGATAGCAGACGTCGGTGGCAGAAGGGACATGGCTGGGCTAGTAAAGGTAATGGTTCCGGCATTGTTACTATACAGAGATCTGGGGACAGCAGTCAGGGATCATCTGTATGCTGCGAGTCAGCAGGAGCTGCTGTCCTAAGAGAAGATGAGGGATGTTTGGTCACGGGGGGTGGCAGGCCTTTGACTACATGCAAGCACACATGTTGGTGTGTGTGCAATCCAGTTGGCTTATTGAATTTTTTTTGGGTGCTTCTTAAATGCAGGTTGTTGTGTTTAAGTTAGTTACAGAAAACAATGCGGGAAAGTCAATTAACATTGCAGGGATGTAGCTCCTCGGTTAAGTGCCTGGGCCATACTTACCAACATTCTGGCTGCTCTCTGCGGGAGAGAGCAGCCAGGTCGGCTCAACAGGCAGGCCAGGGAGCGCTGTGACGTTAGGAGGAGGTGGGCCGGAGGCGGAGCAAGGACGGGTCGGGGTTACGGTGATGCCTCCTTTAAGCCAAACCCCACGCTCTGTAATGCCGCGATCACTGGCATTACACTGCACGGGGCGTGGCTATGATGACGCGATTCAGCAAGAATCGCGTCATCGACTGCCCGGACAGCCCACTTTACACACACGCAGGGGGGGGCCCCCTCAAATCGTGAGACTTGCCTGCTCTTCGAGGGGGCCGGGAGGGTCACCCGATTTTCGGGAGCCTCCCAGCCATTCCGGGAGAGTAGGCAAGTATGGCCTGGGCTATTCATTTGCTCACATGGTAAACCTGCTACTAGCAGATTTCTACTCACAGCATCCCGAAGGGGGCGAGCAGAAATCTGCATCAAGTATTGCCTTAAGGCTAGTTGCGGTGTTACTGTGTTATAATAGCATCACGCTGTGCACTTAACTCATGAGGTGCAGTTTACCGCAACTAAGCCCTGGGCATTTGTCACGGCAAGGTGCATCTCCTGGGTTAAATGCTGGACATGATACGTTCAACTGAATAGCTCAGGCACTTAACCTGGGAGCTACATCCTCGCAATGCTAATTGAATTCCCTCCAATGTGTGTTTATTAGGGCTATTTTATATACTGTATTACTATAGATATAAAGCAAGCAGCACTTTGCAAAAAGTTCAATAACAAAAATTAAGCAGGTGCCCTCCAACCTGGTACATATATCAATGGGCCAGTAATACATGCAGCACTGCAGCGGCAGCACTCTATGGAGAATAATTATAGAAGGTGACCAGCGTTCAGTGTTATTGCAGCATTTTGGTCAGGGTACACTGTGTGATTTGTATAGCGCACACATATTCCGCAGCGCTGTACAGAGAATATTTGGCCATTCACATCAGCCCCTGCCCCAGTGGAGCTTACAATCTATATTCCCTATCACATGTACACATACACACATTCACGCTAGGGTTCATTTTTTTGTTGGGAGACAATTAACCTACCAGTATACTTTTGGATTGTGGGAGGAAACCGGAGTACCCAGAGGAAACCCACGTAAGTACGGGGAGAATATACAAACTCCACACAGTTAGGGCCATGGTAGGAATAGAACCCATGACCTCAGTGCTGTGAGGCAGTAATGCTAACCATTACACCATCCGTACTGCCCATTATAATTATTATTATTTCATATGTTTTCATGTTCTGCTCCTCGTACTTTGGGGGTAATTCAGACTAGATCGATGCAGGGGCAGCGATCGCAGTCTGAATTACTATGCGCACTGTGCATGTGCAGCCAGCTATCAGCATCTCACTGGTGCGATCGCCTCTGCCTGATCAACGGGCAGAGGCGATCGCAGGGCGGGAGGGGCCGTGCCGCCGTTGGCGGGGAGGGATTCAGACAACGGAGGCACGGCCGAACCGTTGGGGGGTGGGCCGTGGCGGCTGCGTGGTGTCATACGCAGCCTCTGCAACCTGGGATGCGACAAGTAGCTTCCTGTCAGAGCGCAGGAACTGCGCTGGCTGGGAGCTACTTGTCAAGTACAAAGGCATCACTGCTGTGCGGTGATTTTGTACCTGTGCGGGGGGGGGGGGGGTGTGAAGGGGGTAGGGGCGGGCATGATATGCAGGGCGGACTAGCCATGTGCTGGGCGTCCCCCCGCATGTCAGAGTAACTGATAGCAGATGTGCTGAATTTAGCACATCTACTGTCAACTTTGAATTACCCCCTTTATTCAAAGGTAGATATTGGGTAATTACTAATTTTCAGGTATATGTTTCTGTCAAAACACTCTAAATAAAATTAATAAGCCATGAGATTGTGCAGGGGGGGAAGGGGGGTTATGCAGTGATCAATAATATAACAGGTGGTGTATGCGTCATATATGCCATACCCACTTTGAAGACCATACCCCCACAACAATGGTCACACCCCACACCCCCCATCAGTACTAACACCACCACCATGCTGATCTCACACCTCCTGCGCACACACGCAATAGGCCCTTCAGAAATTTCAGCTCCAGGCCCATGTGGACCTTAATCTGGCACTGCCAAGAGGGGTATTATGTTTGGGGAGAAAAAGCAGCCAGTGACTTTTCCCCCATCTAATGAATTAAATGATTTGTGTGAAGAAGCGTGGAGTTCCCCTGATAAGAAACTAGTAATTTCTAAGAGGTTACTGATGGCGTACCCTTTCCCGCCAACGGATAGGTTACGTTGGGGAACATCCCATAGGGTGGACAAGGCGCTAACACGCTTATCTAAAAGGGTGGCACTGCCGTCTCAGGATACGGCCGCCCTAAAGGATCCTGCGGATAGAAAGCAGGAAGCTATCCTGAAGTCTGTGTATACACACTCTGGTACTCTACTGAGACCTGCTATTGCTTCAGCCTGGATGTGTAGTGCTGCAGCAGCATGGACTGATACCCTGTCAGACAACATTGATTCCCTCGACAGGGATACTATTTTGCTAACCATCGAACATATAAAAGACGTCGTCTTATATATGCGGGATGCACAGAGGGACATTTGCCTGCTGGCATCTAGAATTAATGCAATGTCCATTTCTGCCAGGAGAGTATTATGGACTCGGCAGTGGACAGGTGATGCTGATTCTATTATCAAATGCAGTCCTTTCGGCCTCAGAAGGGCAAGCGGGTCAGAGGAGCATCCTTTCTGGCCAGAGGCAAGGGTAGAGGAAAGAAACTGCACCAGGCAGCCAGTTCCAAGGAACAAAAATCCTCCCCTGCTTCCACTAAGTCCACCGCATGACGTTGGGGCTCCACAGGCGGAGCCAGGTGTGGTGGGGGCGCGTCTCCGAAACTTCAGCAACCAGTGGGTTCGCTCACAAGTGGATCTCTGGGCTGTACAAATTGTATCTCAGGGATACAAGCTGGAGTTCGAGGCGACTCCCCCTCGCCGTTACCTCAAATCAGCCTTGCCAGCTGCTCCCAGGGAAAGGGAGGTAGTACTGGCGGCAATTCACAAGCTGTACCTCCAGCAGGTGATAATCAAGGTCCCCCTCCTTCAACAGGGCAGGGGTTACTATTCCACAATGTTTGTGGTACCGAAACCGGACGGTTCGGTGAGACCCATCCTGAATTTAAAATCCTTGAACACTTATATAAAGAAGTTCAAGTTCAAAATGGAATTGCTCAGGGCGGTTATTGCAAGCCTGGAAGAGTGGGATTTTATGGTGTCGCTGGACATCAAGGATGCTTACTTGCATGTCCCCATTTACCCACCTCACCAGGAATACCTCAGGTTTGTGGTACAAGACTGTCATTACCAATTCCAGACGTTGCCGTTTGGTCTCTCCACGGCACCGAGAATATTTACCAAGGTAATGGCCGAAATTATGATACTCCTTCGGAAGAAGGGAGTTATAATTATCCCGTACTTGGACGATCTCCTCATAAAGGCGAGGTCCATAGAGCAGTTGTTGGTCAGCGTAGTACTCTCTCAGGAAGTGTTGCAACAGCACGGCTGGATTCTGAATATCCCAAAGTCGCAGCTGATTCCTGCGACACGTCTGCTTTTCCTGGGCATGATTCTGGACACAGAACAGAAGAAGGTGTTTCTCCCGGTGGAGAAGGCCCAGGAATTGTCATCTCTGGTCAGGGACCTCCTGAAACCAAAACAGGTATCGGTGCATCACTGCACGCGAGTCCTGGGAAAGATGGTGGCTTCTTACGAAGCAATTCCCTTCGGCAGGTTCCATGCAAGGATCTTTCAGTGGGATCTGTTGGACAAATGGTCCGGATCGCATCTTTAGATGCATTGGTTGATCACCCTGTCCCCAAGGGCCAGGGTGTCTCTGCTGTGGTGGCTGCAGAGTGCTCATCTTCTCGAGGGCCGCAGGTTCGGCATACAGGACTGGGTCCTGGTGACCACGGATGCAAGCCTCCGAGGATGGGGGGCAGTCACTCAGGGAAGAAACTTCCAAGGACAGTGGTCAAGTCTGGAGGCTTCACTACACATAAATATACTGGAACTAAGGGCCATTTACAACGCCCTGAGTCAAGCAGAGCCCCTGCTTCAAAACCAACCTGTACTGATTTAGTCAGACAACATCACGGCGGTCGCCCATGTAAACCGCCAGGGCGGCACGAGAAGCAGGATGGCAATGGCAGAAGCCACAAGGATTCTTTGATGGGCGGAGACTCACGTGCTAGCACTGTCAGCAGTGTTCATTCCGGGAGTGGACAACTGGGAAGCAGACTTCCTCAGCAGGCACGACCTCCACCTGGGAGAGTTGGGACTTCATCAAGAAGTCTTCACACAGATTGTAAATCGCTGGGAACTGCCACAGGTGGACATGATGGCGTCCCGCCTCAACAAAAAGCTAAAAAAATATTGCGCCAGGTCAAGGGACCCTCAGGCGATAGCTGTGGACGCACTAGTGACACCGTGGGTGTACCAGTCGGTTTATGTGTTCCCTCCTCTTCCTCTCATACCCAAGGTACTGAGGATAGTAAGAAAGAGAGGAGTAAGAACTATACTCATCGTTCCGGATTGGCCAAGAAGAACTTGGTACCCAGAACTACAAGAAATGATCTCAGAGGACCCATGGCCTCTGCCTCTCAGACAGGACCTGTTACAACAGGGGCCCTGTCTGTTCCAAGACTTACCGCGGCTGCGTTTGACGGCATGGCGGTTGAACGCCGGATCCTAGCGGAAAAGGGCATTCCAGATGAAGTTATTCCTACGCTGATAAAGGCTAGGAAAGACGTGACAGCAAAACATTATCACCGAATATGGCGAAAATATGTTGCTTGGTGTGAGGCCAGGAAGGCCCCTACAGAGGAATTCCAGCTGGGTCGATTCCTGCACTTCCTACAGTCAGGAGTGTCTATGGGCCTAAAATTAGGATCCATAAAGGTACAGATTTCGGCCCTATCTATTTTCTTTCAGAAAGAACTGGCTTCACTGCCTGAAGTTTAGACGTTTGTTAAGGGAGTGCTGCATATTCAGCCCCCTTTTGTGCCTCCAGTGGCACCTTGGGATCTTAACGTTGTGTTGGATTTCCTGAAATCACACTGGTTTGAGCCACTTAAGACCGTGGAGCTAAAGTATCTCACGTGGAAGGTGGTCATGCTGTTGGCCTTAGCTTCGGCTAGTCATGTGTCAGAATTGGCGGCTTTGTCATGTAAAAGCCCATATCTGATTTTCCATATGGACAGGGCAGAATTGAGGACCCGTCCCCAATTTCTCCCAAAGGTGGTATCAGCGTTTCATTTGAACCAACCTATTGTGGTGCCTGCGGCTACTCGGGACTTGGAGGATTCCAAGTTGCTGGACGTAGTCCGGGCTTTGAAAATTTATGTTTCCAGGACGGCTGGAGTCAGAAAAACTGACTCGCTATTTATCCTGCATGCACCCAACAAGCTGGGTGCTCCTGCTTCAAAGCAAACTATTGCTCGCTGGATCTGTAGCACGATTCAGCAGGCTCATTCTGCGGCTGGATTGCCGCATCCAAAATCGGTGAAGGCCCATTCCACAAGGAAGGTGGGCTCTTCTTGGGCGGCTGCCCGAGGGGTCTCGGCATTACAGCTTTGCCGAGCTGCTACTTGGTCGGGTTCAAACACATTTGCAAAATTCTACAAGTTTGATACCCTGGCTGAGGAGGACCTTGAGTTTGCCCATTCGGTGCTGCAGAGTCATCCGCACTCTCCCGCCCGTTTGGGAGCTTTGGTATAATCCCCATGGTCCTTACGGAGTTCCCAGCATCCACTAGGACGTCAGAGAAAATAAGAATTTACTCACCGGTAATTCTATTTCTCGTAGTCCGTAGTGGATGCTGGGCGCCCGTCCCAAGTGCGGACTCTCTGCAATACATGTATATAGTTATTGCTTCACTAAAGGGTTATTGTTATGAGCCATCCGTAAACGGAGGCTCAGTTGTTGTTCATACTGTTAACTGGGTATGGTTATCACAAGTTGTACAGTGTGATTGGTATGGCTGGTATGAGTCTTACCCTGGATTCCAAATCCTTTCCTTGTTGTGTCAGCTCTTCCGGGCACAGTTTCCCTAACTGAGGTCTGGAGGAGGGGCATAGAGGGAGGAGCCAGTGCACACCAGATAGTACCTAATCTTTCTTTTAGAGTGCCCAGTCTCCTGCGGAGCCCGTCTATTCCCCATGGTCCTTACGGAGTTGCCAGCATCCACTACGGACTACGAGAAATAGAATTACCGGTGAGTAAATTCTTATTTTTTCAGTCTTTCCTACCGCCACTTGATAACAGGCAGAATTTAATGTCCTTCTGGTTTGTGAATTTACTTATACTGACAATTAAAGAATGCAAGACTTCCCGTGCACTGTAAAGGGAGTACTTGTGAACATCGTTGGATGAATTTTCCAGACAGTCAACTTTGAAGTTCAACTTCTAAACATCTTGATTTCATTTGACTGTAAAAGCAGTTTCTGTGACTGCTGTAGGAAGCCTAGGTACGTACAGCTGTTTCACTGCTTCACACCAGTATATATTCTCATTCAAATGTGCATATGATAGTGTTACAGTGTCCATAAATGTTAACTCATCTCACATTCTTAGATTATAATGATGTTTAAGTGGAAACACAGAACACAATAGTACGCTTCTAAAAGAACCTGTAATTCAGATTTATGGCTGCACCTGTAGCATTTCATCCATTTTCCTGGCAGCAACAGATGCGTTCTAATTCTAAAACGGATCATTGTGCATTTGTGTGTTCTTATCAACACCTGCCTTGTAATACTACAGTGTACACCAAAGAACGAGGTCTTTCCAAGGAAAATTCTTTACATGTTGGCTGAATTTGTGTTTCTCTGTTGTTAGGCGAAGTCTGTCGGTTGCACAAAGGTGGCATCTGATTGAGTGAAGTTCAATTAAACACCTTCTTAAATGTTTAAAAGGATTTATTCCAAGTATAAATTTGTTTTGTATTGATTTATAGAACTCACTGAAAGCTGAAGGTTGAAACTTTTTGTTAGAGTAAATTCTTGCACACATACGGCTTAATTTATGGAACATATGACATTTTTGTGCCTGGCGTGCATGTGCTATTTGTTGATTACCTCTGCAGGTGTGATTTTCAAAACAACGAAACTGAAGCCAGGCATACTTTACCTTTCATAAGCTCATATGTATTTGAGTTTTAATAACTTTTGTCTTTAGATTCCTCAGTTTTATGTGGATATGAAAAAAAAACACCGACCAAGTAGTATAACTTCATTGATGAATTTGTGATATATATTTTGTTGATGGAAAAACGGAGCACATATTGCAATATTTCAGACGGCAGACTTTTTTTTACTCTAAATTACCACCATATTAATGTATAGCAGGGGTGAATTTAGGGGTCAGGACGCCCCTAGGCACAGAGGTAATGGCTGCCCCCCTCTGCGCAATCTTATTACTTTCATTGTTTGGTTATAAGCCCTCATTTGATGATTGGCAATTTAATACAGGTTGAGTCTCCCTTATCCAAAATGCTTGGGACCAGAGGTATTTTGGATATGGGATTTTTCCGTATTTTGGAATAATTGTATACCATAATGACATATCATGGTGATGGGACCTAAATCTAAGCACAAAATGCATTTATGTTACATATACACCTTATACACACAGCCTGAAGGTCATTTTAACCAATATTTTTTATAACTTTGTGCATTAAACAAAGTGTGTGTACATTCACACAATTCATTTATGTTTCATATACACCTTATACACACAGCCTGAAGGTCATTTAATACATTCTTTTTAATAACTCTGTGTATTAAACACAGTTTGTGTACATTGAGCCATCAAAAAACAAAGGTTTCACTATCTCACTCTCACTCAAAAAAGTCCGTATTTCGGAATATTCCGTATTTCGGAATATTTGGATATGGGATACTCAACCTGTATAATAACAAAAAACTCATAAACTTTGACATTTTGTTCGCTTTTTAATTATATATACATATTTAATAGGTAGGAGAGCTTACAGGGCAGTGTGTGTATGTCCTACTCATCTATACTAGATGGTACAATAGAGTGGAAATATTTTGTAAATGTCAAACTGACTGCACTAATAAAAGCTTACACATGATGCAGCCCCCCAACAAGTGGTTCCCCTAGGCACGTGCCTAATGAGATGCATACATTATTTCAGTGCAGAACATCATCTTTTCAGGGGCTTATGAAATGACCATCAGTTCCATAAAGAAGGGGATGGGGTGCACACATCAGATAATAACACAAAGCCTTGTGCAAGAAGTATTCACACAACCAAGGACTAGAGATGTGCACTTGAAATTTTTCGGGTTTTGTGTTTTGGTTTTGTGTTCGGTTCCGCGGCCGTGTTTTGGGTTCGACCGCGTTTTGGCAAAACCTCACCGAATTTTTTTTGTCGGATTCGGGTGTGTTTTGTATTCGGGTGTTTTTTTTAAAAAACACTAAAAAACAGCTTAAATCATAGAATTTGGGGGTCATTTTGATCCCAAAGTATTATTAACCTCAAAAACCATAATTTACACTCATTTTCAGTCTATTCTGAATACCTCACACCTCACAATATTATTTTTAGTCCTAAAATTTGCACCGAGGTCGCTGGATGACTAAGCTAAGCGACCCTAGTGGCCGACACAAACACCTGGCCCATCTTGGAGTGGCACTGCAGTGTCACGCAGGATGGCCCTTCCAAAAAACACTCCCCAAACAGCACATGACGCAAAGAAAAAAAGAGGCGCAATGAGGTAGCTGTGTGAGTAAGATAAGCGACCCTAGTGGCCGACACAAACACCGGGCCCATCTAGGAGTGGCACTGCAGTGTCACGCAGGATGTCCCTTCCAAAAAACCCTCCCCAAACAGCACATGACGCAAAGAAAAAAAGAGGCGCAATGAGGTAGCTGTGTGAGTAAGATAAGCGACCCTAGTGGCCGACACAAACACCGGGCCCATCTAGGAGTGGCACTGCAGTGTCACGCAGGATGTCCCTTCCAAAAAACCCTCCCCAAACAGCACATGACGCAAAGAAAAAAAGAGGCGCAATGAGGTAGCTGTGTGAGTAAGATAAGCGACCCTAGTGGCCGACACAAACACCGGGCCCATCTAGGAGTGGCACTGCAGTGTCACGCAGGATGTCCCTTCCAAAAAACCCTCCCCAAACAGCACATGACGCAAAGAAAAAAAGAGGCGCAATGAGGTAGCTGTGTGAGTAAGATAAGCGACCCTAGTGGCCGACACAAACACCGGGCCCATCTAGGAGTGGCACTGCAGTGTCACGCAGGATGTCCCTTCCAAAAAACCCTCCCCAAACAGCACATGACGCAAAGAAAAAAAGAGGCGCAATGAGGTAGCTGTGTGAGTAAGATAAGCGACCCTAGTGGCCGACACAAACACCGGGCCCATCTAGGAGTGGCACTGCAGTGTCACGCAGGATGGCCCTTCCAAAAAACCCTCCCCAAACAGCACATGACGCAAAGAAAAAAAGAGGCGCAATGAGGTAGCTGTGTAAGATAAGCGACCCTAGTGGCCGACACAAACACCGGGCCCATCTAGGAGTGGCACTGCAGTGTCACGCAGGATGGCCCTTCCAAAAAACCCTCCCCAAACAGCACATGACGCAAAGAAAAAAAGAGGCGCAATGAGGTAGCTGTGTGAGTAAAATAAGCGACCCTAGTGGCCGACACAAACACCGGGCCCATCTAGGAGTGGCACTGCAGTGTCACGCAGGATGTCCCTTCCAAAAAACCCTCCCCAAACAGCACATGACGCAAAGAAAAAAAGAGGCGCAATGAGGTAGCTGTGTGAGTAAGATAAGCGACCCTAGTGGCCGACACAAACACCGGGCCCATCTAGGAGTGGCACTGCAGTGTCACGCAGGATGGCCCTTCCAAAAAACCCTCCCCAAACAGCACATGACGCAAAGAAACAAAGAGGCGCAATGAGGTAGCTGTGTGAGTAAGATAAGCGACCCTAGTGGCCGACACCAACACCGGGCCCATCTAGGAGTGGCACTGCAGTGTCACGCAGGATGGCCCTTCCAAAAAACACTCCCCAAACAGCACATGACGCAAAGAAAAAAAGAGGCGCAATGAGGTAGCTGTGTGAGTAAGATAAGCGACCCTAGTGGCCGACACAAACACCGGGCCCATCTAGGAGTGGCACTGCAGTGTCACGCAGGATGGCCCTTCCAAAAAACCCTCCCCAAACAGCACATGACGCAAAGAAAAAAAGAGGCGCAATGAGGTAGCTGTGTGAGTAAGATAAGCGACCCTAGTGGCCGACACAAACACCGGGCCCATCTAGGAGTGGCACTGCAGTGTCACGCAGGATGGCCCTTCCAAAAAACATTCCACAAACAGCACATGACGCAAAGAAAAATTAAAGAAAAAAGAGGTGCAAGATGGAATTGTCCTTGGGCCCTCCCACCCACCCTTATGTTGTATAAACAGGACATGCACACTTTAACCAACCCATCATTTCAGTGACAGGGTCTGCCACACGACTGTGACTGAAATGACGGGTTGGTTTGGACCCCCACCAAAAAAGAAGCAATTAATCTCTCCTTGCACAAACTGGCTCTACAGAGGCAAGATGTCCACCTCATCATCATCCTCCGATATATCACCGTGTACATCCCCCTCCTCACAGATTATCAATTCGTCCCCACTGGAATCCACCATCTCAGGTCCCTGTGTACTTTGTGGAGGCAATTGCTGCTGGTCAATGTCTCCACGGAGGAATTGATTATAATTCATTTTAATGAACATCATCTTCTCCACATTTTCTGGATGTAACCTCGTACGCCGATTGCTGACAAGGTGAGCGGCGGCACTAAACACTCTTTCGGAGTACACACTTGTGGGAGGGCAACTTAGGTAGAATAAAGCCAGTTTGTGCAAGGGCCTCCAAATTGCCTCTTTTTCCTGCCAGTATAAGTACGGACTGTGTGACGTGCCTACTTGGATGCGGTCACTCATATAATCCTCCACCATTCTTTCAATGTTGAGAGAATCATATGCAGTGACAGTAGACGACATGTCCGTAATCGTTGTCAGGTCCTTCAGTCCGGACCAGATGTCAGCATCAGCAGTCGCTCCAGACTGCCCTGCATCACCGCCAGCGGGTGGGCTCGGAATTCTGAGCCTTTTCCTCGCACCCCCAGTTGCGGGAGAATGTGAAGGAGGAGATGTTGACAGATCGCGTTCCGCTTGACTTGACAATTTTCTCACCAGCAGGTCTTTCAACCCCAGCAGACTTGTGTCTGCCGGAAAGAGAGATCCAAGGTAGGCTTTAAATCTAGGATCGAGCACGGTGGCCAAAATGTAGTGCTCTGATTTCAACAGATTGACCACCCGTGAATCCTTGTTAAGCGAATTAAGGGCTCCATCCACAAGTCCCACATGCCTAGCGGAATCGCTCCGTGTTAGCTCCTCCTTCAATGTCTCCAGCTTCTTCTGCAAAAGCCTGATGAGGGGAATGACCTGACTCAGGCTGGCAGTGTCTGAACTGACTTCACGTGTGGCAAGTTCAAAGGGCATCAGAACCTTGCACAACGTTGAAATCATTCTCCACTGCGCTTGAGACAGGTGCATTCCACCTCCTATATCGTGCTCAATTGTATAGGCTTGAATGGCCTTTTGCTGCTCCTCCAACCTCTGAAGCATATAGAGGGTTGAATTCCACCTCGTTACCACTTCTTGCTTCAGATGATGGCAGGGCAGGTTCAGTAGTTTTCGGTGGTGCTCCAGTCTTCTGTACGTGGTGCCTGTACGCCGAAAGTGTCCCGCAATTCTTCTGGCCACCGACAGCATCTCTTGCACGCCCCTGTCGTTTTTTAAATAATTCTGCACCACCAAATTCAAGGTATGTGCAAAACATGGGACGTGCTGGAATTTGCCCATATTTAATGCACACACAATATTGCTGGCGTTGTCCGATGCCACAAATCCACAGGAGAGTCCAATTGGGGTAAGCCATTCCGCGATGATCTTCCTCAGTTGCCGTAAGAGGTTTTCAGCTGTGTGCGTATTCTGGAAACCGGTGATACAAAGCGTAGCCTGCCTAGGAAAGAGTTGGCGTTTGCGAGATGCTGCTACTGGTGCCGCCGCTGCTGTTCTTGCGGCGGGAGTCCATACATCTACCCAGTGGGCTGTCACAGTCATATAGTCCTGACCCTGCCCTGCTCCACTTGTCCACATGTCCGTGGTTAAGTGGACATTGGGTACAGCTGCATTTTTTAGGACACTGGTGATTTTTTTTCTGAGGTCTGTGTACATTTTCGGTATCGCCTGCCTAGAGAAATGGAACCTAGATGGTATTTGGTACCGGGGACACAGTACCTCCAACAAGTCTCTAGTTGGCTCTGCAGTAATGATGGATACCGGAACCACGTTTCTCACCACCCAGGATGCCAAGGCCTCAGTTATCCGCTTTGCAGTAGGATGACTGCTGTGATATTTCATCTTCCTCGCAAAGGACTGTTGGACAGTCAATTGCTTGGTGGAAGTAGTAAAAGTGGTCTTACGACTTCCCCTCTGGGATGACCATCGACTCCCAGCAGCAACAACAGCAGCGCCAGCAGCAGTAGGCGTTACACGCAAGGATGCATCGGAGGAATCCCAGGCAGGAGAGGAATCGTCAGAATTGCCAGTGACATGGCCTGCAGGACTATTGGCATTCCAGGGGAAGGAGGAAATTGAAACTGAGGGAGTTGGTGGGGTGGTTTGCGTGAGCTTGGTTACAAGAGGAAGGTATTTACTGGTCAGTGGACTGCTTCCGCTGTCACCCAAAGTTTTTGAACTTGTCACTGACTTATTATGAATGCGCTGCAGGTGACGTATAAGGGAGGATGTTCCGAGGTGGTTAACGTCCTTACCCCTACTTATTACAGCTTGACAAAGGCAACACACGGCTTGACACCTGTTGTCCGCATTTCTGTTGAAATACTTCCACACCGAAGAGCTGATTTTTTTGGTATTTTCACCAGGCATGTCAGTGGCCATATTCCTCCCACGGACAACAGGTGTCTCCCCGGGTGCCTGACTTAAACAAACCACCTCACCATCAGAATCCTCCTGGTCAATTTCCTCCCCAGCGCCAGCAACACCCATATCCTCCTCATCCTGGTGTACTTCAACACTGACATCTTCAATCTGACTATCAGGAACTGGACTGCGGGTGCTCCTTCCAGCACTTGCAGGGGGCGTGCAAATGGTGGAAGGCGCATGCTCTTCACGTCCAGTGTTGGGAAGGTCAGGCATCGCAACCGACACAATTGGAGTCGGACTCTCCTTGTGGATTTGGGATTTCGAAGAACGCACAGTTCTTTGCGGTGCTACTGCTTTTGCCAGCTTGAGTCTTTTCATTTTTCTAGCGAGAGGCTGAGTGCTTCCATCCTCATGTGAAGCTGAACCACTAGCCATGAACATAGGCCAGGGCCTCAGCCGTTCCTTGCCACTCCGTGTGGTAAATGGCATATTGGCAAGTTTACGCTTCTCCTCCGACAATTTTATTTTAGATTTTGGAGTCCTTTTTTTACTGATATTTGGTGTTTTGGATTTGACATGCTCTGTACTATGACATTGGGCATCGGCCTTGGCAGACGACGTTGCTGGCATTTCATCGTCTCGGCCATGACTAGTGGCAGCAGCTTCAGCACGAGGTGGAAGTGGATCTTGATCTTTCCCTAATTTTGGAACCTCAACATTTTTGTTCTCCATATTTTAATAGGCACAACTAAAAGGCACCTCAGGTAAACAATGGAGATGGATGGATACTAGTATACTTATG
Source organism: Pseudophryne corroboree (assembly GCF_028390025.1). Taxonomy (NCBI): domain Eukaryota; kingdom Metazoa; phylum Chordata; class Amphibia; order Anura; family Myobatrachidae; genus Pseudophryne; species Pseudophryne corroboree. The sequence goes on from NC_086444.1 coordinate 210,068,318, forward strand.
GATGGACTGCCGAGTGCCGACACAGAGGTAGCTACAGCCGTGGACTACCGTACTGTGTCTGCTGCTAATATAGACTGGATGATAATGATATGAAATCAATATATATATGTATGTATATATAATATCACTAGTACTGCAGCCGGACAGGTAGATAATATATTTATTAGGTAATGATGACTGATGACGGACCTGCTGGACACTGTCAGCTCAGCAGCACCGCAGACTGCTACAGTAAGCTACTATACTATAGTAGTATGTACAAAGAAGAAAGAAAAAAAAAACCACGGGTAGGTGGTATACAATTATGGATGGACTGCCGAGTGCCGACACAGAGGTAGCTACAGCCGTGGACTACCGTACTGTGTCTGCTGCTAATATAGACTGGATGATAATGATATGAAATCAATATATATATGTATGTATATATAATATCACTAGTACTGCAGCCGGACAGGTAGATAATATATTTATTAGGTAATGATGACTGATGACGGACCTGCTGGACACTGTCAGCTCAGCAGCACCGCAGACTGCTACAGTAAGCTACTATACTATAGTAGTATGTACAAAGAAGAAAGAAAAAAAAAACCACGGGTAGGTGGTATACAATTATGGATGGACTGCCGAGTGCCGACACAGAGGTAGCTACAGCCGTGGACTACCGTACTGTGTCTGCTGCTAATATAGACTGGATGATAATGATATGAAATCAATATATATATATGTATGTATATATAATATCACTAGTACTGCAGCCGGACAGGTAGATAATATATTTATTATGAAATGATGACTGATGACGGACCTGCTGGACACTGTCAGCTCAGCAGCACCGCAGACTGCTACAGTAAGCTACTATACTATAGTAGTATGTACAAAGAAGAAAAAAAAAAAAACCACGGGTAGGTGGTATACAATTATGGATGGACTGCCGAGTGCCGACACAGAGGTAGCTACAGCCGTGGACTACCGTACTGTGTCTGCTGCTAATATAGACTGGATGATAATGATATGAAATCAATATATATATGTATGTATATATAATATCACTAGTACTGCAGCCGGACAGGTAGATAATATATTTATTAGGTAATGATGACTGATGACGGACCTGCTGGACACTGTCAGCTCAGCAGCACCGCAGACTGCTACAGTAAGCTACTATACTATAGTAGTATGTACAAAGAAGAAGAAAAAAAAACCACGGGTAGGTGGTATACAATTATGGATGGACTGCCGAGTGCCGACACAGAGGTAGCTACAGCCGTGGACTACCGTACTGTGTCTGCTGCTAATATAGACTGGATGATAATGATAGGAAATCAATATATATATGTATGTATATATAATATCACTAGTACTGCAGCCGGACAGGTAGATAATATATTTATTAGGTAATGATGACTGATGACGGACCTGCTGGACACTGTCAGCTCAGCAGCACCGCAGACTGCTACAGTAAGCTACTATACTATAGTAGTATGTACAAAGAAGAAAGAAAAAAAAAACCACGGGTAGGTGGTATACAATTATGGATGGACTGCCGAGTGCCGACACAGAGGTAGCTACAGCCGTGGACTACCGTACTGTGTCTGCTGCTAATATAGACTGGATGATAATGATATGAAATCAATATATATATGTATGTATATATAATATCACTAGTACTGCAGCCGGACAGGTAGATAATATATTTATTATGAAATGATGACTGATGACGGACCTGCTGGACACTGTCAGCTCAGCAGCACCGCAGACTGCTACAGTAAGCTACTATACTATAGTAGTATGTACAAAGAAGAAAAAAAAAAAAAACCACGGGTAGGTGGTATACAATTATGGATGGACTGCCGAGTGCCGACACAGAGGTAGCTACAGCCGTGGACTACCGTACTGTGTCTGCTGCTAATATAGACTGGATGATAATGATATGAAATCAATATATATATGTATGTATATATAATATCACTAGTACTGCAGCCGGACAGGTAGATAATATATTTATTAGGTAATGATGACTGATGACGGACCTGCTGGACACTGTCAGCTCAGCAGCACCGCAGACTGCTACAGTAAGCTACTATACTATAGTAGTATGTACAAAGAAGAAAGAAAAAAAAAAAACCACGGGTAGGTGGTATACAATTATGGATGGACTGCCGAGTGCCGACACAGAGGTAGCTACAGCCGTGGACTACCGTACTGTGTCTGCTGCTAATATAGACTGGATGATAATGATATGAAATCAATATATATATGTATGTATATATAATATCACTAGTACTGCAGCCGGACAGGTAGATAATATATTTATTAGGTAATGATGACTGATGACGGACCTGCTGGACACTGTCAGCTCAGCAGCACCGCAGACTGCTACAGTAAGCTACTATACTATAGTTGTATGTACAAAGAAGAAAAAAAAAACCACGGGTAGGTGGTATACAATTATGGATGGACTGCCGAGTGCCGACACAGAGGTAGCTACAGCCGTGGACTAACGTACTGTGTCTGCTGCTAATATAGAGTCTAGACTGGATGATAAATTATTGATAATGAGATGAAATCAATATAATATCACTAGTACTGCAGCCGGACAGGTACTATATATATTTATTATGTAATGACTGATGACGGACCTGCTGGACACTGTCAGGTCAGCAGCACCGCAGACTGCTACAGTAAGCTACTATAGTAGTATGTATAAAGAAGAATGAAAAAAAAAAAAACCACGGGTAGGTGGTATACAATATTATATATATATATATATATATTATATACAATTATATATATATATATATATATATATATATATATATATATATATATATATATATATTAAACTGGTGGTGATTGATTATTAAACTGGTGGTCAGGTCACTCACGTTGCAACTTGCAACTAGTACTCCGAGTCCTAAGCAGACAATCACAAAATATATTATTATACTGGTGGTCAGTGTGGTCACAACAATGGCAGTGTGGCACTGACTCTGGCAGCAAAAGTGTGCACTGTACGTTATATGTACTCCTGAGTCCTGCTCTCAGACTCTAACTGCTCCCCACTGTCAGTGTCTCCCCCACAAGTCAGATAATACAATACACTTACAGTCACACTATCTAATCTATATCACTTCAGCAAGTAGTATAGTAGTATAGTAGTACTCCTCCTAATAATGCTCCCCAAAATTACTACTACTGTGTCTCTCTCGTCTCTACTGTGTCTCTCTCTTCTCTAAACGGAGAGGACGCCAGCCACGTCCTCTCCCTATGACTCTCAATGCACGTGTGAAAATGGCGGCGACGCGCGGCTCCTTATATAGAATCCGAGTCTCGCGATAGAATCCGAGCCTCGCGAGAATCCGACAGCGGGATGATGACGTTCGGGCGCGCTCGGGTTAACCGAGCAAGGCGGGAAGATCCGAGTCGCTCGGACCCGTGAAAAAAACATGAAGTTCGGGCGGGTTCGGATTCAGAGGAACCGAACCCGCTCATCTCTACCAAGGACTAGGCTGTTATAGATGATAAGACAATATATTGGTAAGGCATACCATACCCAATGCATACCATACCCAATGCATACCATTAGAGATGAGCGGGTTCGGTTCCTCGGAATCGAAACCCCCCCGAACTTCACCGATTTTACACGGGTCCGAGGCATACTCGGATCCTCCCGTATGGCTCGGTTAACCCGAGCGCGCCCAAACGTCATCATCCCGCTGTAGGATTCTCGCGAGATTCGGATTCTATATAAGGAGCCGCGCGTCGCCGCCATTTTTCATTCGTGCATTGGAAATGATAGTGAGAGGACGTGGCTGGCGTCCTTTCACTTCGTTTCAGCGGGCTGCATATCTTTATTCTGGGGACCAGCAGTATTATAGGAGTACAGTGCAGAGTTTTGCTGACCAGTGACCACCAGTATTATACGTTGTCTGCCTGAAAAACGCTCCATATCTGTGCTCAGTGTGCTGCATATATCTGTGCTCACACTGCTTTATTGTGGGGACTGGGGACCAGCAGTATTATATAGGAGGAGTACAGTGCAGAGTTTTGCTGACCAGTGACCACCAGTATACGTTGTCTGCCTGAAAAACGCTCCATATCTGTGCTCAGTGTGCTGCATATATCTGTGCTCACACTGCTTTATTGTGGGGACAGGGGACCAGCAGTATTATATAGGAGGAGTACAGTGCAGAGTTTTGCTGACCAGTGACCACCAGTATACATTGTCTGCCTGAAAAACGCTCCATATCTGTGCTCAGTGTGCTGCATATATCTGTGCTCACACTGCTTTATTGTGGGGACAGGGGACCAGCAGTATTATATAGGAGGAGTACAGTGCAGAGTTTTGCTGACCAGTGACCACCAGTATACGTTGTCTGCCTGAAAAATGCTCCATATCTGTGCTCAGTGTGCTGCATATATCTGTGCTCACACTGCTTTATTGTGGGGACTGGGGACCAGCAGTATTATATAGGAGGAGTACAGTGCAGAGTTTTGCTGACCAGTGACCACCAGTATACGTTGTCTGCCTGAAAAACGCTCCATATCTGTGCTCAGTGTGCTGCATATATCTGTGCTCACACTGCTTTATTGTGGGGACTGGGGACCAGCAGTATTATATAGGAGGAGTACAGTGCAGAGTTTTGCTGACCAGTGACCACCAGTATACGTTGTCTGCCTGAAAAACACTCCATATCTGTGCTCAGTGTGCTGCATATATCTGTGCTCACACTGCTTTATTGTGGGGACTGGGGACCAGCAGTATTATATAGGAGGAGTACAGTGCAGAGTTTTGCTGACCAGTGACCACCAGTATACGTTGTCTGCCTGAAAAACGCTCCATATCTGTGCTCAGTGGGCTGCATTTATCTGTGCTCACACTGCTTTATTGTGGGGACTGGGGACCAGCAGTATTATATAGGAGGAGTACAGTGCATAGTTTTGCTGACCAGTGACCACCAGTATTATACGTTCTCTGCCTGAAAAACGCTCCATATCTGTGCTGCATTGTAGTATATAGTAGGAGTACAGTGCATAATTTTGCTGACCACCAGTATATAATATATAGGAGTACGGTACAGAAGGCCACTGTTCTACCTACCTCTGTGTCGTCAAGTATACTATCCATCCATACCTGTGGTGCATTTCAGTTTTGCACAGTTTGCTGACCACCAGTATATAATATATAGCAGTACGGTACAGTAGGCCACTGCTCTACCTACCTCTGTGTCATCAAGTATACTATCCATCCATACCCGTGGTGCATTTCAGTTTTGCACAGTTTGCTGACCACCAGTATATAATATATAGCAGTACGGTACAGTAGGCCACTGCTCTACCTACCTCTGTGTCGTCAAGTATACTATCCATCCATACCTGTGATGCATTTCAGTTTTGCACAGTTTGCTGACCACCAGTATATAATATATAGCAGTACGGTACAGTAGGCCACTGCTCTACCTACCTCTGTGTCGTCAAGTATACTATCCATCCATACCTGTGGTGCATTTCAGTTTTGCACAGTTTGCTGACCACCAGTATATAATATATAGCAGTACGGTACAGTAGGCCACTGCTCTACCTACCTCTGTGTCATCAAGTATACTATCCATCCATACCCGTGGTGCATTTCAGTTTTGCACAGTTTGCTGACCACCAGTATATAATATATAGCAGTACGGTACAGTAGGCCACTGCTCTACCTACCTCTGTGTCGTCAAGTATACTATCCATCCATACCTGTGGTGCATTTCAGTTTTGCACAGTTTGCTGACCACCAGTATATAATATATAGCAGTACGGTACAGTAGGCCACTGCTCTACCTACCTCTGTGTCATCAAGTATACTATCCATCCATACCCGTGGTGCATTTCAGTTTTGCACAGTTTGCTGACCACCAGTATATAATATATAGCAGTACGGTACAGTAGGCCACTGCTCTACCTACCTCTGTGTCGTCAAGTATACTATCCATCCATACCTGTGGTGCATTTCAGTTTTGCACAGTTTGCTGACCACCAGTATATAATATATAGCAGTACGGTACAGTAGGCCACTGCTCTACCTACCTCTGTGTCGTCAAGTATACTATCCATCCATACCTGTGGTGCATTTCAGTTGTGCGCAGTATATATAGTAGAAGGCCATTGCTATTGATACTGGCATATAATTCCACACGTTAAAAAATGGAGAACAAAAATGTGGAGGGTAAAATAGGGAAAGATCAAGATCCACTTCCACCTCGTGCTGAAGCTGCTGCCAGTAGTGATGGCTGAGACGATGAAATGCCATCAACGTCGTCTGCCAAGGCCGATGCCCAATGTCATAGTAGAGAGCATGTAAAATCCAAAAAACAAAAGTTCAGTAAAATGACCCAAAAATCAAAATTTTAAAGCGTCTGAGGAAAAGCGTAAACTTGCCAATATGCCATTCACGACACGGAGTGGCAAGGAACGGCTGAGGCCCTGGCCTATGTTTATGGCTAGTGGTTCAGCTTCACATGAGGATGGAAGCACTCATCCTCTCGCTAGAAAAATGAAATTACTTAAGCTGGCAAAAGCACAGCAAAGAACTGTGCGTTCTTCTAAATCACAAATCCCCAAGGAGAGTCCAATTTTGTCGGCTGCGATGCCTGACCTTCCCAACACTGGACGGGAAGAGGTGGCGCCTTCCACCATTTGCACGCCCCCTGCAAGTGCTGGAAGGAGCACCCGCAGTCCAGTTCCTGATAGTCAAATTGAAGATGTCACTGTTGAAGTACACCAGGATGAGGATATGGGTGTTGCTAACGCTGAGGAGGAAATTGACAAGGAGGATTCTGATGGTGAGGTGGTTTGTTTAAGTCAGGCACCCGTGGAGACACCTGTTGTCCGTGGGACGAATATGGCCATTGACATGCCTGGTCAAATGACAAAAAAAAAAATCACCTCTTCGGTGTGAAATTATTTTAACACAAATGCGGACAACAGGTGTCAAGCCGTGTGTTGCCTTTGTCAAGCTGTAATAAGTAGGGGTAAGGGCGTTAACCACCTCGGAACATCCTCCCTTATACGTCACCTGCAGCGCATTCATCATAAGTCAGTGACAAGTTCAAAAACTTTGGATGACAGCGGAAGCAGTCCACTGACCACTAAATCCCTTCCTCTTGTAACCAAGGTCCTGCAAACCACACCACCAACTCCTTCAGTGTCAATTTCCTCCTTACACAGGAAAGCCAATAGTCCTGCAGGCCATGTCACTGGCAAGTCTGACGAGTCCTCTCCTGCCTGGGATTCCTCCGATGCATCCTTGAGTGTAACGCCTCCTGCTGCTGGCGCTGCTGTTGTTGCTGCTGGGAGTCGATCGTCATCCCAGAGGGGAAGACGGAAGACCACTTGTACTACTTCCAGTAAGCAATTGACTGTCCAACAGTCCTTTGCGAGGAAGATTAAATATCACAGCAGTCATCCTGCTGCAAAGCGGATAACTCAGGCCTTGGCAGCCTGGGCGGTGAGAAACGTGTTTCCGTTATCCACCGTTAATTCACAGGCAACTACAGACTTGATTGAGGTACTGTGTCCCCGGTACCAAATACCATCTAGGTTCCATTTCTCTAGGCAGGCGATACCGAAAATGTACACAGACATCAGAAAAAGAGTCACCAGTGTCCTAAAAAATGCAGTTGTACCCAATGTCCACTTAACCACGGACATGTGGACAAGTGGAGCAGGGCAGACTCAGGACTATATGACTGTGACAGCCCACTGGGTAGATGTATTGCCTCCCGCAGCAAGAACAGCAGCGGTGGCACCAGTAGCAGCATCTCGCAAACGCCAACTCGTTCCTAGGCAGGCTACGCTTTGTATCACCGCTTTCCAGAAGAGGCACACAGCTGACAACCTCTTACGGAAACTGAGGAACATCATCGCAGAATAGCTTGCCCCAAATGGACTCTCCTGGGGATTTGTGACATCGGACAACGCCAGCAATATTGTGTGTGCATTACATCTGGGCAAATTCCAGCACGTCCCATGTTTTGCACATTCATTGAATTTGGTGGTGCAGAATTATTTAAAAAACGACAGGGGCGTGCAAGAGATGCTGTCGGTGGCCCGAAGAATTGCGGGACACTTTCGGCATTCAGCCACCGCCTGCCGAAGACTGGAGCACCAGCAATCAGTCCTGAACCTGCCCTGTCATCATCTGAAACAAGAGGTGGTAACGAGGTGGAATTCAACCCTCTATATGCTTCAGAGGTTGGAGGAGCAGCAAAAGGCCATTCAAGCCTATACATCTGCCTACGATATAGGCAAAGGAGGGGGAATGCACCTGACTCAAGCGCAGTGGAGAATGATTTCAACGTTGTGCAAGGTTCTGCAACCCTTTGAACTTGCCACATGTGAAGTCAGTTCAGACACTGCAAGCCTGAGTCAGGTCATTCCCCTCATCAGGCTTTTGCAGAAGAAGCTGGAGACATTGAAGGAGGAGCTAAAACAGAGCGATTCCGCTAGGCATGTGGGACTTGTGGATGGAGCCCTTAATTCGCTTAACCAGGATTCACGTGTGGTCAATCTGTTGAAATCAGAGCACTACATTTTGGCCACCGTGCTCGATCTTAGATTTAAAACCTACGTTGTATCTCTCTTTCCGGCAGACACAAGTCTACAGAGGTTCAAAGACCTGCTGGTGAGAAAATTGTCAAGTCAAGCGGAACGTGACCCGTCAACAGCTGCTCCTTCACATTCTCCCGCAACTGGGGGTGCGAGGAAAAGGCTAAGATTTCCGAGCCCACCCGCTGGCGGTGATGCAGGGCAGTCTGGAGCGAGTGCTGACATCTGGTCCGGACTGAAGGACCTGCCAACGATTACTGACATGTCGTCTACTGTCACTGCATATGATTCTCTCACCATTGAAAGAATGGTGGAGGATTATATGAGTGACCGCATCTAAGTAGGCACGTCAGACAGTCCGTACGTATACTGGCAGAAAAAAGAGGCAATTTGGAGGCCCTTGCAGAAACTGGCTTTATTTTACCTAAGTTGCCCCCCCTCCAGTGTGTACTCCGAAAGAGTGTTTAGTGCAGCCGCTCACCTTGTCAGCAATCGGCGTACGAGGTTACTTCCAGAAAATGTGGAGAAGATGATGTTCATCAAAATGTATTATAATCAATTCCTCCATGGAGACATTCACCAGCAATTGCCTCCAGAAAGTACACAGGGACCTGAGATGGTGGATTCCAGTGGGGACGAATTAATAATCTGTGAGGAGGGGGATGTACACAGTGAAAGGGGTGAGGAATCGGACGATGAGGAGGAGGTGGACATCTTGCCTCTGTAGAGCCAGTTTGTGCAAGGAGAGATTGATTGCTTCTTTTTTGGTGAGGGCCCAAACCAACCAGTCATTTCAGTCACAGTCGTGTGGCAGACCCTGTCGCTGAAATGATGGGTTTGTTAAAGTGTGCATGTCCTGTTTATACAACATAAGGGTGGGTGGGAGGGCCCAAGGACAATTCCATCTTGCACCTCTTTTTTCTTTCATTTTTCTTTGCATCATGTGCTGTTTGGGGACTATTTTTTTGAAGTGCCATCCTGCCTGACACTGCAGTGCCACTCCTAGATGGGCCAGGTGTTTGTGTCGGCCACTTGTGTCGCTTAGCTTAGCCATCCAGCGACCACAGTGCACCTCTTTTTTTCTTTGCATCTTGTGCTGTTTGGGGACTATTTTTTAAATCGACCATCCTGTCTGACACTGCAGTGCCACTCCTAGATGGGCCAGGTGTTTGTGTCGGCCTCTTGGGTCGCTTAGCTTAGTCATCCAACGACCTCGGTGCAAATTTTAGGACTAAAAATAATATTGTGAGGTGTGAGGTGTTCAGAATAGACTGGAAGTGAGTGGAAATTATGGTTATTGAGGTTAATAATACTATGGGATCAAAATGACCCCCAAATTCTATGATTTAAGCTGTTTTTGAGAGCTTTTTGTAAAAAACACCCGTATCCAAAACACACCGGAATCCGACAAAAAAATTTCAGGGAGGTTTTGCCAAAATGCGTCCGAATCCAAAACACGGCCGCGGAACCGAATCCAAAACCAAAACACAAAACCCGAAAAATGTCCGGTGCACATCACTACATACCATATACAATGCATACCATACCCAATGCATACCATACCCAATGCATACCATATACAATGCATACCATAGCCCATTTTCATTCAATTCCAAAATATTCCAATAATATTTTGAAAACAAACAGAAGAGAATGAAAATGCAAAGTTACACTAGATTCCGCTTGCAACTCAATTAAACTTCCATGCGCCATCTGGAATTCAAATGCACAAATCTGCCTGTATTCTGATTTACATAGGGGCATGTGTGCCATAGCTTGGACACAGATAAAGTGGAGAGAGATAAAGTGTCAGCCAATCAGCTCCTGTCATTTTTCAAACACAGCCTGTAACATGGCAGTTAGAAGCTGATTGGCTGGTACTTATCTCTCTCCACTTTATGTGTCGCCAAGCTTTGATAAATATCCCCCATAAATCTCTGCAGCTGCATCACCCACAGTTCTCCATCCGATGGAGTAGCCTTACTCACTATTATTGCCAGTTAAACCCATCCCATGCTAGGTGGTATGGCTGAAATAGGGGTTCCCTGGACGTACAGAGAACTCAGCACATGGAGTAACTGTGCAACAGGCCCATTACATGCCTATGAAACTCCCAGTAGACAGTTTTTATCTGTGTGTACACCCAGTTGCAGCACAGTAAGCACCCAGGTCAATAATATTCTTGAAATAATTATGATAACATTTACTAAGATACAGATTATTAAAAAAAAAAAGAAAAAGAAAATATATGTTACTTCTTAAATTGATATACTGTTTTAGTATTAGGAATGTTAGGACCCATGTAATGGTGTTCACCTGGACATGGTGGATGGGCACACATTTTGGATATTCATGTGCTAAGTACCTCATTTAGGGGCATATTTATCAATTGTTGGTTTTAGACCCGTATTGCCATGGCAATAAGAACTTAACATTTGCCTGGATGTATTGATATACACATACAAGGACAGGGACTCAGCTTTCAAATGGAGTGAAGTTATTGCATTAGCATTACCTACTATCCAGCCAGGGCTGCTCTTTTCATTTGTTTCATTTACGTCCAATGCCATTTTTTTATTTTTTTTAATAAATGCTGGAATATGGCCACTTTTTTGTCTGAGTCGGGCTGCTCGTCCTGTACATCTCACTTGTATCCAATGTCATCTCCTAGTAAGACGTATCTTTTCTGTGTTCTGTAATATTTCTCCCCATTTCTGAATTCTACTACTGCACAAAGAACACTGAAACAGCTGCAAAATAAATATAACATGCTATACACTAAAGAAAGAGGTTGTTAAAAGATGGAATTTAACACTACAGGGTACAGCTACTTAAATAACAGTAACACGTCATAAAGAGCTACACAGCTATGAGATACTGAGAGTAGAAACATGTTACCTTAATCCAGCACACTGGATAATCCTTTATAGTTTATATTATATACTTAACCCCTTTGATATACTGGGTAACACAAGTGAAATGAGTTTGGGCAATGCCAGCCAGTCAAGTCATACCCTTCATCAAACATCAGACAGCTGACACTAATACCTCTTTCACATCGCAAAAATAACCTGGTATCGACCCGCACGGGTCACTGTGTGATGTAAAAGGGGCCAACTCTAAGGGGTCTATTCAAAAAGCAGTGATAAAAGTTGAGAAGTGAACCAGTGGAGAAGTTGCCCATGGCAACCAATCAGCATTGAAGTAACATTTATAATTTGCATGCTATAAAATTGTATGGAGCAGCTGATTGGTTGCCATGGGCAACTTCTCCACAGGATCACATCTCCACTGTTTTCACTTCTTCATGAAAAGACCCCTAAGCCTGAACCATAACACATAGGCTAAAATTCCTAATCTTTTATTTTGTGTGGGCACAAATTTGGGTCCCTTATCAAACTACAAATTAGTATACTTTGATAATAGTCTTGTACAGCAGGGCCTTTCTCTCTTGTAATCTGGCTATGTAGCCGGGGTTGCTCTTTTTGTATGTTTCACATCTTCTTATACTAAATGCTGGGCTTTGTTCACCTGTATATTTGTATCCTACTATCTCTATCTGAGGCTTCTGTGTCCATCTGTTTGATTACATCAAATGGAAATATCTTGTACTATAAATAAATGCTTAAACTAAGATCCTGTGTGCTGATGCTCTGCCACTACTGTATGTTTGGGATGCAGTCAGCGTCCCAGCGCTCAGGATGTTGGCAATCGAAATCCCGACGCAGGAATCCTGACATTGGTCAGAAGACTTGCGACGGAATCCGGACATCACTCTCAATGGCGATGCTGGAATTCCAACTGACGGAATCCTGATTGTAAATATGCCGGGGCTGATTAGGGTTGGGCCGCAGGGGGTGGCGGTGAGGGCATTGAGCTTAGGTTTATGCACTAGAGGGTGGGTTAGGGTTAGGCTGTGGGAGGAGGGGGGTTAGGGTTAGGCTGCTGGGAGGGATGGCGTCAGGCACTAAAAAGCGGGTTAGGGTTAGGCACTAAGGGGGGACAGTTAGGGTTAAGCATCAGGAAGAGAGGGTTAGAGTTAGGAGGGTAGGGGTAGAGGGGGTAGTATACTTAAGTAGTAGCTGTTGGGATCCTGACCAGTGGTACGCCATTGTCAGTCTTTATGACCGTCGGCATCCAAAGTGCCGGGATCGCATATAACACACCCATATGTTTCATTCATTCAAATCCAATCTGATCTTGTGAACTAGTAGGAATCTTTTATTGAATTGCTAACAGACAACTTATCTGGGTCTAAACTGCAAGTTTTTTTCATTTAGGTCCAATGCCATCTAATGGTAGTCGAAAGATATAACACTGACTTAGGGCTGTTTCACACTACCCGGTTTTCACCGGATGGCAAAAAGCCGGACAAACTTTGTCCGACTTTTTGCCATCCGTCAGTACCTTACACACACAACAGTTTTGTGCCGTGTTTAAGGCTGTGCGCATGTGCCACAGCAGCAGCACGGCACAAAAAACCTGTTGTGTGTGTGTGAAAGCACCCATTCACACCCTTAAATCACTGCCTGTAAGGACGGCACGGCCCCGACACGGCAGCCGGACCTTTCAGTGGATATTTCCGGCTGCAGCCCGGCATGCCGGGGCCGTGCCGTGTGAAATGACACATTGCTCTGCATGTGTCTCAGCAGCACGGCCATGGCAAAAAGCTGTCTGGTATTTTGCCGGCCGGCGCTACCCGGAGCATGTGTAATAGCCCTATGTGCTGTTTCACACTCTCAGGTTTTGTCCGGACGGCAAAAAGACGGACAAAAGTCATCCGTTTTTTTACTGGCTAACTAAGCCTTTCACACACAATGGCTTTCAGCCGTGCTTACTGCTGTGTGCATGTGTAGCAGCAGCAGTAGCAGAAGAAAATAGCCGTTGTGTGTGAAAGCTCCCATTCACACACATACTACACTGCCTTCAGGGACGGCACGGCCCCGACCCGGCAGCCGGACCTTTCAGTGGATATTTCCGGCTGCAACCCGGTAGCCATGCCGGGGCCGTGCCATGGGGGTAATTCCAAGTTGATCGCAGCAGGAAATTTTTTAGCAGTTGGGCAAAACCATGAACACTGCAGGGGGGGCAGATATAACATGTGCAGAGAGAGTTAGATTTGGGTGTGGTGTGTTCAATCTGCAATCTAAATTGCAGTGTAAAAATAAAGCAGCCAGTATTTACCCTGCACAGAAACAATATAACCCACCCAAATCAAACTCTCTCTGCAAATGTTATATCTGCCCCCTCTGCAGTGCACATGGTTTTGCACAACTGCTAAAAAATTTCCTGCTGCGATCAACTTGGAATTACCCCCCATGTTAATTGACACATTGCTCTGCATACAGTATGTCTCTGCAGGACGGCCGCGGCAAAAAGCCGTCCGGTATTTTGCCATCCAGCGCTACCCGGAGCGTGTGAAACAGCCCTTACAGTAAGGCTATTACTTTGATTTAAACACAAGAGGAAATAAATACCAGGTCAATGTATGTCATGGACAGATCATTTTCCTTTGACCCTTTACACAAATCCATTTAATATTGGGTGTAATGTTTTTATGCAGATAGCTGCAGCTCAACATGTATTATATAATTTTATGGGGGTTTTATGTTTACTATTTTTCAGCATTTTTACATACCGTATTTGGGTGACATCCAAAACCAAATGCCAGCCTGGTTTTGCTAACACCAAAACCAACATCAAAACGGTAATTTGGAAACAAAAACTGAAAGCATACTGGAAACAGTGTGTGGTTCACTTATCTCTAGAGCTGACACTGGGTTATTCAAGTTGGAATGCAGATTCTGCTAAAAAGCAGAATCTGCAATCCTTCCCTTCGCATGCTGGGGGCGCCCATCGCAGGGCAAGGCCGCCCAGCGGCTGCAACCGCAATTTAATTATGGCCGCAGCAACTGTGGACGAACTCCTGTCTCCACAGTCTGGCTGTAAAGCCAAGTGGCCCGCCGACATTTTTCCATCAGAATGTCTGCATGTAACATCTCACAGCCACCCCCAAAAAGATGCCAACCCGCCCCCATTTTCCTTGCGCCGCACCCGCAATGGTCCGTCGCTGCCCCAACCCTCCCCAAGAATGCCTCTACCTATCAATCAGGTAGAGGCGTTCCCAGACAATTCGGAACGGGGAAATTGCGCTGGGAACAGGGAATTTGCTGTGATGCGACCTGAATAACCCCCACAGTTATAAAAAGTTTAATATACCCAAGTATATAACTTGGGTAAAATTCTGGAATAGTACCAAGTTCTATTAGTCTACAGATGAGAACAATAAGCTACGGACATATCCAGTGCGAAAACACATTATATCCGTCTGCAAAACTAACCTGCATTCAACTCTAATAGTGGCTCTTAAGTAATATAATATGAAGTAGCTGCTATTACATATGAAATTAATGTTCTCTAGATTGATTCAAAGCAGAAGAAAGAAGTATTTATCTGTTATGCATTGCCTCTTGAAATCTTCATTATAGTAAAACATGTATTATGTTAGTTCATTTAAAATGTTCATTCTTTCAAATATATGATCTTAGTTTAGAAGCTGATTGTATCTATTCTTGTAATTTAACAGATCATTTTTACTATATTTATTATATAATTTAATGTATATCTCGCATATAAATTATGAAATAGGGGCTGATTCAGAGATGGAAGCAGTTTTTCCGTACATAGGGGGTAATTCAGACCTGATCGCTCGGTAGCGTTTTTTGCAGCGCTGCGATCAGGTCTAAACTGCGCATGAGTATACACCACAATGCGCAGGCACATTGCACAGGTAGAAAGCGGCTCAGCGATGGGTTTGTGCGAAGAATCCATTTGCATGGTGATCGCAAGGAGATTGACAGGAAATAGCCATTTGTGGGTGGCAACAGACCATTTTCTGGGAGTGGTTGGAAAAACGCAGGCGTGTCCAAGCTTTTCATATATATTGGTAGATGCTCAATTAGCTTAGTGATATCATTCAGGTGCTCGAAAGGGAGGGGTATTTCTGAGCAAGAGAAAAAGGCAATTGGTTTCCCCCAGCACCGTGAATGATAACAGTAACCAGATATAAATCCCACATAATAATAGAATTCAGAGATCTTCGTTACACATATTTGCGCAAATGTGTGGTTAAGCCCCAAAGCCACATCAAGGCGTCTCTGTATATTTGGGGTCCCTAGCGCTATATCTAGGTGCAGGGTGTGGCACCCCAAAACACCAGCATAAGCCAGAAAGCCCAGCATAGCATACCAGTGAAAAACTATAGTGTTAATAAATTAGTATTTAGGAAGCCGAAGCTATAGAGAGGATGATACAAACATGAAATGTAATTAAAATAGAGAAAAAGTGTTAAAAAATTAACAAGTGAAAAGTGTTAATAGAATGTAAAGGTATGCCACACTAAAGCCATCCAGCTCAGCCAGTGCAGAGGCACCACACCTCACACCTCCATTACCCCAATCTGGGTCTAATATTAACCAGCAAGGAGCCACATGATAATGGCTCCTTACTACAATATGTCTAAGCTAAGAGCTACCTACCTTGGAGCAACCCCATAATGCTCCATGTGGCATGTCAGGGCCTGCACATCTTCCTAATGCAGGAACCTCCCTGCCTCTCACAACAGACATATATACTGGTACAGTGGCAGATCCAGGGGAGGGGCACACAGGCCCGTGCCCCCCTGTCATTTTTAGCACTTTTTTTTTTCTAAACGTGAGCAGCAGCACTGCAGCGATCAGGCAGCGTTAACTGACTACTTCTGTGATGGCTCCTCCCCTGGTCTGCCTCCAGCTCTGTCTCCTCTACAAGAAGAAGCAGGCACACAGCTGCAGGAGTGAAGATAGGCCAGCTGTTGTGCCTATCATTAGGTGGGCTGGACTATTCAAATGCATGCTGACAGGGCTCGGAGCCCTGTGGAGGCGTCAGCTCAGCATGAAATTGGAGCGGAGCTGGCCACGCACACTGACACTGGTGAGTTGCAGCAGTGACAGCAATGTGCTGAGGCTGTGACACTACAATGTGTTAGGAGGCTGTAAATACTAGAGATGTGCACCGGAAATTTTTCGGGTTTTGTGTTTTGGTTTTGGGTTCGGTTCCGCGGCCGTGTTTTGGGTTCGAACGCGTTTTGGCAAAACCTCACCGAATTTTTTTTGTCGGATTCGGGTGTGTTTTGGATTCGGGTGTTTTTTTTCAAAAAAACCTAAAAAACTGCTTAAATCATAGAATTTGGGGGTCATTTTGATCCCATAGTATTATTAACCTCAATAACCATAATTTCCACTAATTTCCAGTCTATTCTGAACACCTCACACCTCACAATATTATTTTTAGTCCTAAAATTTGCACCGAGGTCGCTGGATGGCTAAGCTAAGCGACACAAGTGGCCGACACAAACACCTGGCCCATCTAGGAGTGGCACTGCAGTGTCACGCAGGATGACCCTTCAAAAAAATACTCCCCAAACAGCACATGACGCAAAGAAAAAAAGAGGCGCAATGAGGTAGCTGTGTGAGTAAGCTAAGCGACCCTAGTGGCCGACAGAAACACCTGGCCCATCTAGGAGTGGCACTGCAGTGTCACGCAGGATGGCCCTTCCAAAAAACACTCCCCAAACAGCACATGACGCAAAGAAAAAAAGAGGCGCAATGAGGTAGCTGTGTGACTAAGCTAAGCGACCCTAGTGGCCGACAGAAACACCTGGCCCATCTAGGAGTGGCACTGCAGTGTCACGCAGGATGGCCCTTCAAAAAAATACTCCCCAAACAGCACATGACGCAAAGAAAAAAAGAGGCGCAATGAGGTAGCTGTGTGACTAAGCTAAGCGACCCTAGTGGCCGACACAAACACCTGGCCCATCTAGGAGTGGCACTGCAGTGTGACGCAGGATGGCCCTTCAAAAAAATACTCCCCAAACAGCACATGACGCAAAGAAAAATGAAAGAAAAAAGAGGTGCAAGATGGAATTGTCCTTGGGCCCTCCCACCCACCCTTATGTTGTATAAACAGGACATGCACACTTTAACGAACCCATCATTTCAGCGACAGGGTCTGCCACACGACTGTGACTGAAATGACTGGTTGGTTTGGGCCCCCACCAAAAAAGAAGCAATCAATCTCTCCTTGCACAAACTGGCTCTACAGAGGCAAGATGTCCACCTCATCATCATCGTCCGATTCATCACACCTTTCACTGTGTACATCCCCCTCCTCACAGATTATTAATTCGTCCCCACTGGAATCCACCATCTCAGGTCCCCGTGTACTTTCTGGAGGCAATTGCTGCTGGTGAATGTCTCCATGGAGGAATTGATTATAATTCATTTTAATGAACATCATCTTCTCCACATTTTCTGGAAGTAACCTCGTACGCCGATTGCGGACAAGGTGAGCGGCGGCACTAAACACTCTTTCGGAGTACACACTGGAGGGAGGGCAACTTAGGTAGAATAAAGCCAGTTTCTGCAAGGGCCTCCAAATTGCCTCTTTTTCCTGCCAGTATACGTACGGACTGTCTGACGTGCCTACTTGGATGCGGTCACTCATATAATCCTCCACCATTCTTTCAATGGGGAGAGAATCATATGCAGTGACAGTAGACGACATGTCAGTAATCGTTGGCAGGTCCTTCAGTCCGGACCAGATGTCAGCATCAGCAGTCGCTCCAGACTGCCCTGCATCACCGCCAGTGGGTGGGCTCGGAATTCGTAGCCTTTTCCTCGCACCCCCAGTTGCGGGAGAATGTGAAGGAGGAGATGTTGACGGGTCGCATTCCGCTTGACTTGACAATTTTCTCACCAGCAGGTCCTTGAATCTCTGCAGACTTGTGTCTGCCGGAAAGAGAGATCCAACGTAGGTTTTAAATCTAGAATCGAGCACGGTGGCCAAAATGTAGTGCTCTGATTTCAACAGATTGACCACCCGTGCATCCTGGTTAAGCGAATGAAGGGCTCCATCAACAAGTCCCACATGCCTAGCGGAATCGCTCTGTTTTAGCTCCTCCAATGCCTCCAGCTTCTTCTGCAAAAGC
The DNA here is from genome assembly GCF_028390025.1 of Pseudophryne corroboree. Lineage (NCBI taxonomy): Eukaryota > Metazoa > Chordata > Amphibia > Anura > Myobatrachidae > Pseudophryne > Pseudophryne corroboree. Next base: position 210,086,934 of record NC_086444.1, read on the forward strand.
CTGATGAGGGGAATGACCTGACTCAGGCTGGCAGTGTCTGAACTGACTTCACGTGTGGCAAGTTCAAAAGGTTGCAGTACCTTGCACAACGTTGAAATCATTCTCCACTGCGCTTGAGACTGGTGCATTCCACCTCCTTTGCCTATATCGTGGGCAGATGTATAGGCTTGAATGGCCTTTTGCTGCTCCTCCATCCTCTGAAGCATATAGAGGGTTGAATTCCATCTCGTTACCACCTCTTGCTTCAGATGATGGCAGGGCAGGTTCAGGTGTTTTTGGTGGTGCTCCAGTCTTCTGTACGCGGTGCCTGTATGCCGAAAGTGGTCCGCAATTCTTCTGGCCACCGACAGCATCTCTTGCACGCCCCTGTCGTTTTTTTAAATAATTCTGCACCACCAAATTCAAGGTATGTGCAAAACATGGGACGTGCTGGAATTTGCCCAGATGTAATGCACGCACAATATTGCTGGCGTTGTCCGATGCCACAAATCCCCAGGAGAGTCCAATTGGGGTAAGCCATTCTGCGATGATCTTCCTCAGTTGCCGTAAGAGGTTTTCAGCTGTGTGCGTATTCTGGAAAGCGGTGATACAAAGCGTAGCCTGCCTAGGAACGAGTTGGCGTTTACGAGATGCTGCTACTGGTGCCGCCGCTGCTGTTCTTGCAGCGGGAGGCAATACATCTACCCAGTGGGCTGTCACAGTCATATAGTCCTGAGTCTGCCCTGCTCCACTTGTCCACATGTCCGTGGTTAAGTGGACATTGGGTACAACTGCATTTTTTAGGACACTGGTGACTCTTTTTCTGACGTCCGTGTACATTCTCGGTATCGCCTGCCTAGAGAAGTGGAACCTAGATGGTATTTGGTAACGGGGGCACACTACCTCAAGCAATTCTCTAGTTCCCCGTGACCTAACGGCGGATACTGGACGCACGTCTAACACCAACATAGTTGTCAAGGCCTGAGTTATCTGCTTTGCAACAGGATGACTGCTGTGATATTTCATCTTCCTCGCAAAGGACTGTTGGACAGTCAATTGCTTACTGGAAGTAGTACAAGTGGTCTTCCGACTTCCCCTCTGGGATGACGATCGACTCCCAGCAGCAACAACAGCAGCGCCAGCAGCAGTAGGCGTTACACTCAAGGATGCATCGGAGGAATCCCAGGCAGGAGAGGACTCGTCAGACTTGCCAGTGACATGGCCTGCAGGACTATTGGCTTTCCTGGGTAAGGAGGAAATTGACACTGAGGGAGTTGGTGGTGTGGTTTGCGGGAGCTTGGTTACAAGAGGAAGGGATTTACTGGTCAGTGGACTGCTTCCGCTGTCGCCCAAAGTTTTTGAACTTGTCACTGACTTATTATGAATGCGCTGCAGGTGACGTATAAGGGAGGATGTTCCGTGGTGGTTAACGTCCTTACCCCTACTTATTACAGCTTGACAAAGGCAACACACGGCTTGGCACCAGTTGTCCGCATTTCTGTTGAAATAATTCCACACTGAAGAGCTGATTTTTTTTGTATTTTGACCAGGCATGTCAATGGCCATATTCCTCCCACGGACAACAGGTGTCTCCCCGGGTGCCTGACTTAAACAAACCACCTCACCATCAGAATCCTCCTTGTCAATTTCCTCCCCAGCGCCAGCAACACCCATATCCTCATCCTGGTGTACTTCAACACTGACATCTTCAATTTGACTATCAGGAACTGGACTGCGGGTGCTCCTTCCAGCACTTGCAGGGGGCGTGCAAATGGTGGAAGGCGCAAGCTCTTCCCGTCCAGTGTTGGGAAGGTCAGGCATCGCAACCGACACAATTGGACTCTCCTTGGGGATTTGTGATTTCGAAGAACGCACAGTTCTTTGCTGTGCTTTTGCCAGCTTAAGTCTTTTCTTTTTTCTAGCGAGAGGATGAGTGCTTCCATCCTCATGTGAAGCTGAACCACTAGCCATGAACATAGGCCAGGGCCTCAGCCGTTCCTTGCCACTCCGTGTCGTAAATGGCATATTGGCAAGTTTACGCTTCTCCTCAGACGCTTTTAATTTTGATTTTTGGGTCATTTTACTGATCTTTTGTGTTTTGGATTTTACATGCTCTGTACTATGACATTGGGCATCGACCTTGGCAGACGACGTTGATGGCATTTCATCGTCTCGGCCATGACTAGTGGCAGCAGCTTCAGCACGAGGTGGAAGTGGATCTTGATCTTTCCCTATTTTTTTAACCTCCACATTTTTGTTCTCCATATTTTAATGCGCACAACTAAAAGCCACCACAGGTATACAATGTAGATGGATGGATAGTATAGTATTATATTACTTATGGAGGACGAGTGATGACACAGAGGTAGGTACAGCCGTGGCCTACCGTACTGCTTAAATATATAATATACTGTATAATAATAATAACGGACCTGGTGGACACTGTCAGCAGACTGCTAAAGTAGTATGAAGAAAAAAAAAGCCACCACAGGTATACAATGTAGATGGATGGATACTATAGTATAGTATTATATTACTTATGGACGACGAGTGCACTGACGACACAGAGGTAGGTACAGCCGTGGCCTACCGTACTGCTATATATAAATAATATACTGTATAATAATAATAACGGACCTGGTGGACACTGTCAGCAGACTGCTAAACTAGTATGAAGAAAAAAAAAGCCACCACAGGTATACAATGTAGATGGATGGATAGTATAGTATTATATTACTTATGGACGACGAGTGCACTGACGACACAGAGGTAGGTACAGCCGTGGCCTACCGTACTGCTATATATAATATACTGTATAATAATAATAACGGACCTGGTGGACACTGTCAGCAGACTGCTAAACTAGTATGAAGAAAAAAAAAACCACCACAGGTATACAATGTAGATGGATGGATAGTATAGTATTATATTACTTATGGACGACGAGTGCACTGACGACACAGAGGTAGGTACAGCCGTGGCCTACCGTACTGCTATATATATATATATATATATATATATATATATATATATAATATACTGTATAATAATAATAACGGACCTGGTGGACACTGTCAGCAGACTGCTAAACTAGTATGAAGAAAAAAAAACCCACCACAGGTATACAATGTAGATGGATGGATAGTATAGTATTATATTACTTATGGACGACGAGTGCACTGACGACACAGAGGTAGGTACAGCCGTGGCCTACCGTACTGCTATATATATATATAATATACTGTATAATAATAATAACGGACCTGGTGGACACTGTCAGCAGACTGCTAAACTAGTATGAAGGAAAAAAAAACCACCACTGGTATACAATGTAGATGGATGGATAGTATAGTATTATATTACTTATGGACGACGAGTGCACTGACGACACAGAGGTAGGTACAGCCGTGGCCTACCGTACTGCTATATATATATATATATATATATATATATATATATAATATACTGTATAATAATAATAATAACGGACCTGGTGGACACTGTCAGCAGACTGCTAAACTAGTATGAAGAAAAAAAAACCCACCACAGGTATACAATGTAGATGGATGGATAGTATAGTATTATATTACTTATGGACGATGAGTGCACTGACGACACAGAGGTAGGTACAGTCGTGGCCTACCGTACTGCTATATATATATATATATATAAAATATACTGTATAATAATAATAACAGACCTGGTGGAAACTGTCAGCAGACTGCTAAACTAGTATGAAGAAAAAAAAAACCACCACAGGTATACAATGTAGATGGATGGATAGTATAGTATTATATTACTTATGGACGACGAGTGCACTGACGACACAGAGGTAGGTACAGCCGTGGCCTACCGTACTGCTATATATATATATATATATATATATATATATATATATATAATATACTGTATAATAATAATAACGGACCTGGTGGACACTGTCAGCAGACTGCTAAACTAGTATGAAGAAAAAAAAAACCACCACAGGTATACAATGTAGATGGATGGATAGTATAGTATTATATTACTTATGGACGACGAGTGCACTGACGACACAGAGGTTGGTACAGCCGTGGCCTACCGTACTGCTATATATATATATATATATATATATATATAATATTCTGTATAATAATAATAACGGACCTGGTGGACACTGTCAGCAGACTGCTAAACTAGTATGAAGAAAAAAAAAACCACCACAGGTATACAATGTAGATGCATGGATAGTAGTATAGTATTATATTACTTATGGACGACGAGTGCACTGACGACACAGAGGTAGGTACAGCCCTGGCCTACCGTACTGCTATATATATATATATAATATACTGTATAATAATAATAACGGACCTGGTGGACACTGTCAGCAGACTGCTAAACTAGTATGAAGAAAAAAAAAGCCACCACAGGAGTGTTTTTCAGGCAGACAAACGTATACTGGACTGGTGGTCACTGTCAGCAAAACTGTAACTGTACTCCTGCTATAACTGCTCCCCAGTCCCCACAATTAGGCAGTGTGAGCAGTGCACTCAGCACAGATATATGCAGCAGTGCAGCACACTGAGTGAGCACAGATATGGTGGAGCGTTTTTTTTCAGGCAGAGAAACAACGGATTAAACTCACTGGTGGTATAATCAAAACCCTGCACTGTACTCCCTAACAGCTGCTCCCCGTCCCCAATCCTCCCCACAATTATAACTAAGTCACTCAGTCTTTTCTACTATAACGGAGAGGACGCCAGCCACGTCCTCTCCCTATCAATCTCAATGCACGTGTGAAAATGGCGGCGACGCGCGGCTCCTTATATAGAATCCGAATCTCGCGAGAATCCGACAGCGGGATGATGACGTTCCGGCGCGCTCGGGTTAACCGAGCATGGCGGGAAGATCCGAGTCGCTCGGACCCGTGAAAAAAAAGGTAAAGTTCGGGCGGGTTTGGATCCCGAGGATCCGAACCCGCTCATCACTAGTAAATACATGACACACGCTGGTACTTGGCTGACAGGAACTTTGGTGTGACTGTGTTAGCTCCGTAGTACTGTGAGTCTGTGCGCTGACCCCATAATACAGCTCCGTTTTATGGGCTGTGACCCTGGGCTGATAACCCTGTGTTCTGGCTGCAGAAAGCCTGTAGCCAGAGCCAACTAATGTGCTGTATATCTTCCCTGTCACACCCAGATGGCAGCGTGTGTGCACTCTGGTGCAGAACTAACCCCTCACTGGCTGTCAGAACATGCTGCATACATACTGCACACATGCCCACTGCACACATACATACTGCACACGTGCCCACTGCACTTCCGCCACTGCACACATACATACTGCACACATGCCCACTGCACACAAATATACTGCACACATGCCCACCGCACACATACATACTGCACACATGTCCACTGCACACATACATACTGCACACATGCCCACTGCACACATACATACTGCACATATGCCCACTGCACACATACATACTGCACACATGCCCACTGCACATATGCCCACTGCGCACATACATACTGCACACATGCCCACTGCACATATGCCCACTGCGCACATACATACTGCACACATGCCCACTTGCATACTGCACACATACTGCACACATGCCCACTATTACATATATGCCCACAACACTTATGCCTACTGCACACATGCCCCTTGTACACATAATACTGCACACATGCCCACTACACACATACATTTTTTATTTAAATTGCGCTCAGTGAGGCAGGATGTGCTGCTGTCAGTGAGGCAGTGATGCGCTGTTGTCAGTGAGGCGGAGATGTGCTGCTGTCGGTGAGGCAGAAATGTGCTGCTGTCAGTGAGGCAGTGATGCGCTGTTGTCAGTGAGGCGGGGATGCATCGCTGTCAGTGAGGCAGTAATGTGCTGTTGTCAGTGAGGCGGGGATGCGCCGCTGTCAGAGAGGCGGGGATGCGCCTCTGTCAGTGAGGCGGGGATGCCCTGCTGTCAGTGAGGCGGGGATGCGCCGCTGTCAGTGGGGCAGGGATGCACCACTGTCAGTGAAGCGGGGGTGTGCCGCTGTCAGTGAGGCGGGGATGAGCTGCTCTCAGTGAGGCGGGGATGTGCCGTTGTCAGTGAGGTGGGGATGTGCCGCTGTCATTGAGGTGGGGATGTGCTGTTGTCAGTGAGGAGGGGATGTGCTGCTGTTAGTGAGGCAGAGATGTGCTGCTGTCAGTGAGGCAGGAATGTGCTGTTGTCAGTGAGGCAGGGATGTGCTGCTGTCAGTGAGGCAGAGATGTGCTGCTGTCAGTGAGGCAGAGATGTGCTGCTATCAGTGAGGTGGTGATGTGCTGCTGTCAATGAGGCGGGGATGTGCTGCTGTCAGTGAGGCAGAGATGTGCCAACATGAAGTATATTTGGCTATTATTTGTCTCCGAGCACCGTTCTTGGATGGCATTTACATTATATATATATATTATTTATACGAAAATGAAAACGCCCTTAAGAAACCTGTGTTTGACCTTGGAAGGTGCCGCGGGTTGGGAGAGTGCTGTGCTGTGGAGTGGACACTGAAGGCGCCATGGTTGGGGGTGTATTGTACTGAAGACATTGCAGGGGCCGTGAAAGTGTTGTGGTGTGGACATTGAAGGGACTGGTGGGGGGAGGGGAGTTGTGGTTATTGAAGGGGGAGTGCTGTGAGCTGGACATCTCCGTTTTATTTTTACAACTGACTGTAATGCACAGGCTGTGGAGAGGAGCCAGGCCGCCATTACTTGGAACAGTCATCCGGAAGGATCGGTCATCGACTAGGAGACAAAAGACCCACAGCATAGCAAGCAGGTAAGTGGAATGGCCTTGTTTTTTGTGTGTACCTCCCAGTGTGACTATAATGAGGGGTGTGGTTCACGGGGATGGCATATCTTGTGAGGTCATGCCCCTTGTAGTGATACCACCCCCCTTTACTGTGAGCAAATACAACTGGTACCACAGACATTCTCCCCTTCCCCTATCATGGTGCCCCCCCTGTCATTTTTTTCTGGATCCGCCTCTGTACTGGTAGATGCTCAATTAGCTTAGTGATATCATTCAGGTGTTTGAAAGAGAGGGGTATTTCTGAGCAAGAAAAAAAGGCAATTGGTTTCCCCCAGCACCCTGAATGATAACAGTAATCAGATATAAATCCCACATAAAAACAGAATTCAGAGATCTTCGTTACACATGTTTGCGCAAATGTGTGGTTAAGCCCAAAAGCCGCATCAAGGCGTCTCTGTATATTTGGGGTCCCTAGCGCTATATCTAGGTGCAGGGTGTGGCACCCCAAAACACCAGCATAAGCCAGAAAGCCCAGCAAAGCATACCAGTGAAAAAACTATAGTGTTAATAAATTAGTATTTAGGAAGCCGAAGCTATAGAGAGGGTGATACAAACATGAAATGTAATTAAAATTAGTGATGAGCGGATTCGGTTTTACTCGGTTCTCAAAACCGAATCTTATTGGCTATCCAAAACACGTGACATCAGTGAGCCAATTAGATTCGGTTTTGAGAACCGAGTAAAACCGAGTAAAACCGAATCCGCTCATTTAAAATAGAGAAAAAGTGTTAAAAAATTAATAAGTGAAAAGTGTTAATAGAATGTAAAGGTATGCCACACTAAAGCCATCCAGCTCAGCCAGTGCAGAGGCACCACACCTCACACCTCCATTACCCCAATCTGGGTCTAATATTATCCAGCAAGGAGCCACATGATAATGGCTCCTTACTACAATACGTCTAAGCTAAGAGCTACCTACCTTGGAGCAACCCCATAATGCTCCATGTGGCATGTCAGGGCCTGCACCTCCTCCAAATGCAGGAACCTCCCTTTTGCAGGGAGGGTTCCTGACGTCAATTCCGGTCCCGGACAGGCTGTTGTGATTGCAGCAGCTGAGTAAGTCCTGGGCTACTCAGAAACTGCACAAGATCTGTTTGTACAGCTCTGCTACACGTGTTCGCACACTTGCAAAGCGAAAATACACTCTACTATGGGCAGCGACTATCTGTTAGCAGCAGTGCAAAAAAAACCCTAGTGAGCGATCAAGCCTGAATTACCCCCATAGTCAATCTCCTTGCGATCGCCCGTGCAAACTTGCTGCTGCGATCAACTCAGAATTACCCCCCATGTGCACTGCAGGGGGTGCAGATATAACGTGTGCAGAGAGAGTTAGATTTGGGTGGGGTGTGTTCAAACTGAAATCTAAATTGCAGTGTAAAAATATAGCAGCCAGTATTTACCCTGCACAGAAACAAAATAACCCACCCAAATCTAACTCTCTCTGCAAATGTTATATCTGCCACACCTGCAGTGCACATGGGAGGTAATTCCAAGTTGATCGCAGCAGGAAATTTTTTAGCAGTTGGGCAAAACCATGTGCACTGCAGGGGGGGCAGATATAACATTTGCAGAGAGAGTTAGATTTGGGTGGGTTATTTTATTTCTGTGCAGGGTAAATACTGGCTGCTTTATTTTTACACTGCAAATTAGATTGCAGATTGAACACACCACACCCAAATCTATCTCTCTCTGCACATGTTATATCTGCCTCACCTGCAATGCACATGGTTTTGCCCAATTGCTAACAGAATTCCTGCTGCGATCAACTTGGAATTACCCCCATGGTTTTGCCCAACTGCTAACAAATTTGCTGCTGCAATCAACTCTGAATTAGGCCCATAGACGCAGCGGCCATGTAAAAATATGCAGAAACTGCAGGAGGCGTCTCGAGTTAAGACACCCAGTGCCAGCTTCTTTGATCTTCTGCTGAATTATGCCCGCTGCCAGCTTCTCTGATCTGCTACTGCATCTTATGGTTACTCAGATGCCCACTGCCAGCTTCTCTGATCCACTGCTGCATCCTCTGGTTACTCAGACGCCCACTGTCGGCTTCTCTGATCCGCTGCTGCATCCTCTGGTTACGCAGTCGCTCACTGCCAGATTCTCTGATCTGCTGCTGCATCCACTGGTTACTCAGACGCCCACTGCCGGCTTCTCTGATCTGCTGCTGCATCCACTGGTTACTCAGACGCCCACTGCCGGCTTCTCTGATCCGCTGCTGTATCCTCAGGTTATTCAGACACCCACTGACAGCTTATCTGATCCGCTGCTGTATCCTCAGGTTATTCAGGATGTCCAGAGCCAGTAAAGCTGTGACTTTCGCTCGTCCATAAAATCAGGACAGATACGCCGCCATTTTCGGGTGCCCCCAATCGGCAGCAACAAGTCAATCATTCAGCAGAGATTGAGGCGCTGCAAGCAACTTCGCAGCCACAGATCTGTACATATGCAGCTTCTGCACATTCACAGACCTAAAAACATTGTAGATGTGCGTAAACATCGGTTTATGTACATCTCTGTATTAGGCCCATAATCAGAAAGGAGATAACACATATTTATTTTGCAGAATTTCATCAGTTGTTGAACAGTTATAAATCTTAATTAATGAACAAACATATTTTCAATTAATAAAATGTATGCTTAATTCTAATGATGACCTCATATGTCGTGCATCACCGATATAAAGACCTCCTTATTACCCTGCCTTGAATCTGGTATTTCCAAATGCAGGGTTGAGTATCCCATATCCAAAATTCAAAATCCCACATTTTTGAGTCCCCTACTGACTAATGACATATGTATCATATATTATGTGTATATATGTGTATACTATATAGATATATATATATATATATTATATATCTATATAGTATACCTATATATACACATAATATATGATACATACGTCATTAGTCAGTTCCCCTACTGAGTAGGTTCCCCTACTGAGATATAACATATATATATATATATATATGTTATTATATATATATTATAACATATATATATATATATATATGTTATTATCTCAGTAGGGGAACCAAAAATGTGTGATTGTGAATTTTGGATAAGGGATACTCAACCTGTAATATATACTGTAAGTAATAGCACATCCCCTTGCAATTGAATGTTAAACTTTTTTAGAGTACGCATAGAAAAAACGGAGTTTAATTTGGAATATTACCGGATCAGTTTTGTAAATGCAGCCTTCGCTGTAAGTTTTATTCTCCATGAACGTGAATGGTACTGTGATGTATATATTTACAGTAATAATAATGATATTATCCCACTGTGATTGCTGGGTTGAGAATTTGTTTACATACAGGTCTGGTTTTGCTGAAGTCTAGGTCATGTATGAAGTGTACGTATACAGCTGAAGAGAAATTATATATAGTGTGTGTTTATACAGAAAGAAATACTCCTTTTACTCTACAGAGAAAAATGTAGCACAACCTCTGCCCCTCATCATTTCAACCCCAGGCCCATGTGGCCGTATAATCTGGCCATGCTTGATATGCTATAACTGGCTCGTTACTGATTTAATTACTATAATCTGGTGGGGTCAAGATGCAATCAACCAATCAGAAGCATTTATACAATGGTGGCGATTGTCATCAGCATGAAAGCATATCATTACACCAGCCCTAAAACATGTCTCTCAATAGCCATGTCTCACAATAGGTGTATCTGGGGGATTGCCTCTATGTCTAATTACATGTTACAAATTTGTTAGCAGTTGGGCAAAACCATGGGGGTCATTCCGAGTTGTTCGCTCGTTGCCGATTTTCACTATACTGCGATTAGTCGCTTACTGCGCATGCGCAAGGTTCGCAGAACGCATGTGCTTAGTTATTTTACACAAAAGTTTGGTATTTTATTCACGGCATAACGAAGCTTTTTCATCGTTCTGGTGATCGTAGTGTGATTGACAGGAAGTGGGTGTTTCTGGGCGGAAACTGGCCGTTTTCTGGGAGTGTGCGAAAAAACGCTGGCTTTTCTGGGAAAAACGCGGGAGTGTCTGAAGAAACGGGGGAGCGTCTGGGCGTGACGTCAAACCAGGAACGAAACTGACTGAACTGATCGCAGTGTAGGAGTAAGTCTGGAGCTACTCAGAAACTGCTAAGAAATTTCTATTCGCAATTCTGCTAATCTTTCGTTCGCAATTCTGCTATGCTTAGATACACTCCCAGAGGGCGGCGGCCTAGCGTGTGCAATGCTGCTAAAAGCAGCTAGCGAGCGAACAACTCGGAATGACCCCCCATGTGCACTGCAGGTGTGGCAGAAATAACATTTGCAGGGTGAGTTAGATTTGGGTGGGTTATTTTGTTTCTGCGCAGGTTAAATACTGGCTGCTTTATTTTAAAAGCAAAAAATAAATTAACCAACAGGTCAGGGTTGCCTACTTTAAATAGCTCCTCTCCGGGAGAAGCCCGGAGAAGAGACGCAGCAGGAGACTTCAGGGGGCGGGGCCGGGCTCGGATGTCATTAAGCCGCGGGTCCGCTGGAAGAGGGCGGGGATAAAATGACGCGATTCGCGTCATTTTAACCCCTTCCCCGCCCCACGGACTCTCGAATACGGCAGTGTATCTCTTCATCCTGCACGCATCACTAGGGTGCGAGCAGAATGTGGGAGACCTGCCTACTCTAACGCGGTTGCGGGGAGCTACCCCAAAAACGTGAGCCTCCCACAGCTTCCGAGAGAGTAGGCAAGTATGCAACAGGTACAGAAGGTCAGGCACTAGGATATGGACTGGTTTTCTAAAGCAGTTGCCACGAATAGGGGTAGTCACTCCTATTAAATAGAAAAGGAAAAAAGAAAAATAAGGCAGCGCTAAATTCATAAGATGGGTTGTCTGAACTTGGTACACATGATTTAATAAATGAAATATACATGCACAAAATATAAAAGCATAAAAAACAGGATTGGTGTCACCCAGTAATATTGATCTTTCTCAGCTGTGCCTAGTTAAAGTGGATAATTAATAGAAAACGTAGACGATTCTTTCTCCTTTAGAACTGACAGCCCAGTCCAATGAGCCCAGTCCTAGAGGTTACTGGGGTTCCATTTCGTACCATGGGGTAAAGACGGGTCCACTAGGAGCCATGGGCACTTTAAGAATTTGATAGTGTGGGTTGGCTCCTCCCTCTATGCCCCTCCTACCAGACTCAGTTTAGAAAATGTGCCCGGAGGAGCCGGTCACGCATATGGAAGCTCCTGAAGAGTTTTCTACATTTATTTATTTTCTGCATTTATTTTATATGTTTGTTATTTTCAGGCAGGTCTGGTTGGCACCAGCTTGCCTGCTTCGTGGGACTTGGGGGGTGGGGGGAGGACGGCCCAACCTCTTCAAGGGTTAATGGTCCCGTTCCCCCGCTGACAGGACACTGAGCTCCTGAAGGAACTATTCGCAAGCCCGACCACGGCGAGCATACATTTCCGCAGCACGCCACCACCCCTAACAGAGCCAGAAGAATGAAGAGTGGTGAGTACTAAGATGGCGTCTCAGCTAGCAGGTCGCTGGCCATTATGGCGGCATGAGGGTACGGAGACGTATGGCTTCTAACTGGGTACTGCGTCTCCAGACACAGTACACAGCTGCATCTCAGTACACTGTACACTGTACACAGTACCCACACTGGCCATTTTAAGCACCAGATTACCTCAGCCAGTATAAAAAAAGCGGGAAGACCACGCACCATTGAAGGTGTGGGGCTTCACTATGAGAGGATCCAGCAGCTCACCAGCGCCATTTTCCCTCTGCAGTGGACACAGACCCTGACTGACAGGGACGCGCAGCTCCTCCGGAGTGACTCCAAATTACCTCAGCGGTACCAAGGGGTCATAGCAGGGGGGGAGCAATTATTAGTGTACTAAGTCCCCTATCAGGGTACTTAGTCTGTGACCTGGCTAAGCTTGGCATTAGCGATAAGGGTGCAGTGGGGGCTGGCTCCAAATAACTCTGTGACGCCCTGAAGGGCTTTTTGTGGGTTAATTGTGCTTACCCTTTTCCTGTGTGTATGTGTGTGCTGTCACATTTACATTATGTCAGGCAAAGAGTGTGTTTCTTGTACAGCAGAGTGTTCCTCTTCACCAGGGGGCTCACTACTGGGTACTCAGGGCAGTGCACCTTTCCAGAATAGCGGGGCTGAACCGGAGTGGGTTAATTCCATTAAGGGAATGATCTCAAATATTTCTACAAAACTATCCCGCAATGAGAAAGAGACAAAATACTTAAGACAGACTGTGAATGAGTTTATGAATAGAGACTCAGTCCCCAAACTAGCGTGTCAATCACCTCCCATTTTGTCTGCAAAAACGATCTCTGGCCCATATCCTGCAGTATGACTCTGACGCTGATGGGTCAGACTTGGAGGAGGGTGAGGTGGATTTGGAGGGGGGGGGGGATGCTACTCTGTCACAGGGAATAGAGGCTCTTATAGAGGCTATCAGAGACATTCTGCAAATTCCTGATAAGGTGTCAGAGGAGTGTGAGGAATCTCATTTTAATATAAAAAATAAGTCCTCAGTCACTTTTCCTGTGTCAAAGGAATTGAATACCCTGTTTGAAGAACCGTGGGTTAATCCTGATAAGAAATTTCAAATCCCTAAAAGGTTGCTCTTATCTTTTCCTTTTCCTCTGGAGGATAGGAAAAAATTGGAAAATCCACCGATAGTGGATGCATCAGTCTCTAGGCTGTCCAGAAAAATTGCATTGCCTGTCCCTGGTGCAGCCTCCCTAAAAGATACAGCTGATCGTAAAATTGAGACTACACTCAAATCATTGTACACAGCTGCTGGGGTGGCCCAGAGACCCACTATTGCATGTGTGTGAATCACAAAAGCCATTGCAAAATGGTCAGGTAACCTAATTGAGGGGTTAGATTCCTTGTCTAGGGGGGATGTTGTTTTATTCCTGCAGCATATACAGGACTCTGCGAACTTTATGGTGCAAGCCATAAAAGAGATTGGTTTGCTTAATGCACGCACCACCACTATGGCTGTGTCAGCACGCAGGGGCTTGTGGCTACGCCAGTGGACTGCTGATGCAGACTCAAGGAAAGGCATGGAAGGCCTACCATTCACAGAAGAGGCCTTGTTTTGAGACAAACTAGACAAATGGATCTCCAAAGCTACTGCGGGTAAATCTACGTATCTTCCTTCTGCAGCTCCCCCAGCCAGGGAAGCTTATTCAGCTTCAAATTTACAGACCTTCGGACAGCCAAGTTTAAGGTAAAATCCAGAGGTGCTTCTACGGCCTCCAGAGGCGCAAGAGGTAAACTACGCAAACCAGCAACTGCAGGTGCTCAGGAACAGAGCTCAGGCTCTGCTTCCTCAAAGCCTTCAGCATGACGTTGGACCACGAGGCCTGGAGGACTGTCAGGTGGGAGCCCAACTAAAATTCTTCAGTCACATCTGGTCAATTTCGTGCCGGGATCCCTGGGTAATAGGTCTTATTTCCCAGGGCTACAGACTGGAGTTCCAAGAGCTCACACCTCACCGATTCTTCAAATCAGGCTTACCAGCTTTTCAAGAGGCAAGTATAACTTTACAGCAGGCCATCCTAAAACTGGTACAGACTCAAGTCATTGTTCCAGTTCCACCTCATTTACACAACAAGGGGTACTATTCCAACTTGTTTGTAGTACCGAAACCGGACGGTTCGGTACGACCAATTCTGAACCTCAAGTCCTTGAACCCGTTCTTAAGAGTGTTCAAGTTCAAGATTGAGTCTCTGAGAGCGGTGATCTCAGGTCTGGAGGAAGGAGAATTCCTAGTGTCCCTAGATATCAAGGATGCGTACCTTCACAGTCCGATCTGGCCGCCTCACCAGGCTTATCTATGGTTTGCACTGCAGGACTGTCACTACCAGTTCCAGGCCCTGCCATTTGGTCTCTCCACGGCACCGAGGGTGTTCACCAAAGTGATGGCAGAGATGATGGTTCTACTCTGCAAGCAGGGAGTGAACATAATTCCGTACCTGGACGATCTTCTATTAAAGGCGCCGTCCAGGGTAAGGTTGTTGGACAGCATTGGCCTCTCAACTGATAATGTCGAATTATCCTTAGGAAAGAAAGCTATACCTTAAACACACCTTAAATACACTTTACCATGGAGCCGCTGCGGCCGCTGTACTTAACACACACTCTGCGCACTTTGTACGCTTTTAGCGTACAAAGTCCCGTACTGCGTACCGACTTCGCGTACAAACGCCGCGCTGACGGTACAAAGTACTCACAGCGCGTACACACCCAGAGATACACCACAAACTCTGAATAGTTATGCAATGCACTGAAAATACGCTTTAAACCTTAGCAGGGCAATGAAGACACAACACCAATTGTGATTTTACCGCTGGGTTCCGACACCACAGTGGATTATTGCTGAAAGGGGGTTACAATACAAATAATACAATACAATATAACAGAGTAAATGGCTACATTCAATGGTACATACGTGAGTGGACTAGTGATGAGCGGATTCGGTTTTACTCGGTTCTCAAAACCGAATCATATTGGCTCACTGATGTCACGTGTTTTGGATAGCCAATAAGATTCGGTTTTGAGAACCGAGTAAAACCGAATCCGCTCATCACTAGAGTGGACAAGCTTGCGCAACCCGGCCGGTCCTCGGTCATCTGATAGATTACTTTGTGAGTCTTGTGTTTGACCAGGCCTGCAACAGGCTCTCTTTATACAATTCTTCAAAAAGCAATACAATGGATACTGTAATCTCGTTGTCCATTGGACACAGGAATGCACATTTACAGTGCAGGAGAGGTCATAGGTCGGTTTGAATAGGTAGGCGATGTCTTTCCCAACTGCTCTTGTGGGTGGTCTCCTCTGGATTCCCGCCGCATACATAATGTACAGTAAATACAGTTTATACCTATATTCTGCTCCTGCACATAACTATCCGCAGGAACATGCGATCTTTCTCAAACCAACACCGGAATGTTACCCTTAAAATACCCTTCAGCTGGATACCAAACACCACCTTATGACCTTGTTCTGTCCCCTCCTATTCTGTAAAGGTGAATCCCTTTGTTCTGAAACCATTCAAACTGTTGTTACTTTCTGATGTGGTGCAGGGATACTATGTGTACATTGTGCACTATTTGGATTAAATATGTAATGTGTTTTGATAGCTTTCCATGCGTTCACAAACTCTACCATAAATACCCATACCACGCGCTAATGCGCATGACCGCAGGAGCGACCATACGCAAATTGCGGATATGTGCACGCACTGCAGAGCAAGTACGCGCACGGAGGCAATCTGTGTGTGGTTTGTACTTGGTGTGTGTGTTGTAATATTTTTCGACTTTGACAGTCCACCCTTTAGCAGTCACCAATAACTGCCACTATCTAATCACTAAACAGAAAAATATCTATACAATATCTACAGAAGCTTTGATGATCGGAGAGAGTTGTAGGTGGGAAATGTATGACCTAGTGGGATAGTAAAAAGCATGTATGTATGAATCCATGTCTGCGGGGCATGTATCATCGTGCCGTATATGTTCTAAATAAGCTTCGAGGTATTGCGAAGTATACATTAAATCCTTCTCATCCCGTACTAAGGGTCTGTAAATGGGCCAACAAACACTACCGAGCTCTTTTCGGCTTCTTGTTCCAACAAATGCGCATGGCAATAAATGTGCACATTTATTTGATGATACATGGCGGGGGAACATATGTGAGTGCTAGTATGTGGATATCACCTGTTGACTATGTGTGCCATTAACTGGAGGTTGCAGAGATGAAGATAAGACACATATCTAAAATACATTCACAAAAACATTTTGGGTAGGGCAGATGTCTTTTCCGGATGGATGTATCTGGGCAGAGGGGGAAACAAAAGAAAAACGGGTGAAAGAAACAGGCCATGAAATTCATTTGCAATCCTTATCATAACACTGTCTCTATGGATGGGTCTTGGTTGTAAGTATGTGCTTTGCACTTGATAACAGCCACTCTGTTTGGTTCTTGTATCGCTGTTAAAAGTCTTTTTATGTGGGACGCATGCGCTACAGGTGTGCCAGCTGCCGTCATGAAATTTCTGAGGTGCCATAGGGCCCCGAAATCATGCACCACTCCAAAGGCATACCTAGAATCTGTGTATATATTAGCTGACTTACCCTTGGCCAATTCACACGCTCTGGTTAGGGCGACCAGCTCAGCAACTTGTGCTGAGTGCAGTGGGCCCAGGGGTTCAGCTTCTATGATACCTTCGTCATCTACAACTGCATATCCAGTGCACAAGTCTCCCGATTCTGTCTGTCTGTGGCAACTACCATCAGTGTAGAATGTAAAGTCTACTCCTTCCAGTGGGTTGTCACGTATAATTCAAAGGGCTTCCCATAATCTGGCATAGCTAATGCAGGTGCCTGTGATAGGCACTGTTTGAGTCTCTCAAATGCCAGTTCGGACTCATCTGTGTGCGAGACCCGTTCTGGTTTGTTTGAAGAGACCATTTCTTGCAAAGGTAAAGCCAGTATGGAGAACCCTGGGATCCAGTTTCTACAGTACCCACACATTCCAAGGAAAGTGCGGATCTGTTGCTGAGTTTGTGGCAGAGTCATGTCACGAATCGCCTGTATTCTATCAGCGGTGAGGTGTCTAAGTCCTTCAGTCAAGCAATGTCCCAAATATTTTACCCTGGTCTGGCATAACTGCAACTTATCCTTTGAAACCTTGTGTCCCGTTTGGGAAAGATGAAACAGAAGCTGTTTCGTGTCTTTCAAGGACGATTCGAGTGAGTCAGAAGACAACAATAAGTCATCGACATACTGTATTAGCACTGATCCACTCTCAGGTTGAAAGGATTGTAAACAGTCATGCAAGGCCTGGGAGAAAATACTCGGGCTGTCAATGAAGCCTTGGGGGAGACGAGTCCAGGTGTACTGTACTCCCCTGTATGTAAGACTAGATCTTTTCTGGCATCGGGAAATTCTGATATAATTGACCTTAACTCTGCCCGGGACCAAGGACAATGCATGGCAATGTTCCTGATGGGAGTGACTGCCTAAACGTCAGTCTTCCCATTGGGGACTGCAATCACCCTGACAGGATTTAATTCAATTACATCATTCTGGTTTGATTCTACAATGTGAGGTGCTATTGTTTCTGCATAATGTACGGTACCGTACTTACCTGTGGACACGACCTCACTTATCCCTCCGCTAGGGGGCCTGACTACTGCTCTTGTTGGTTGGGCCGTGCCCACCTGAGTGTCTTGTATGGTGGCTGCTAGAGAGAGTGCCGATATCGTGCTGGGCTCATCTTCCTGCTCGCAGTCCTGGGAAAAATTCAAAATGGGATACAACTGGCAAGGGTTAGCGTTAGCACATTTATCAATTACTCTCCTATCCTGTATCAATGTACCATTGTCTGTAGCCACTTTCTCCCCCACAATATATGGTGGTGGTGGTGCGGTCGCCATTGTTTTCCTGCTAGGTTTGGAACCTGCTGCGCGAGCTAATTCTCTTTGCACATCTCCCTCCTGTTGCCATAAATTTAAACAATCTGTATGTCTAATCCTTTGTTTCTTGGATTTTATCAGACATATCCTTATCCTTAAGTTCTGTAATACCTCTGGTTCAAAGCTGCCCACCCGAGGGAATGGTACTCTTTCTTTATCAGTCATACATACCCATTCATTGCAAAAAGCCTCCGTGTGTGATCCATATTTTTCACACATAATAAACCTTGCCGACGCTTTTGGTCGCACCTCTTCAGCCTGAACTCTAGCTACAAAATGCCCACTGCTTGTGCAATTGGATCCCATCGCGGACTTTTTGCCAATAAACGCAATCCCCAAATGCACAATACAATAGACGGTGAAAGACACCTAGCGCCTTCACTCGCTCCTTCTCCGCTGAATACCACAACTCACTCCAATAATGAACACTGCGTACCCAGTGAGGCCCTATCTGGTTTCTATTTACTGGAAATGTTTAGGAGTGACTTACCTATTCCAGTAAATATCTGCCGCTGGAGATTTTCCTGAGAGAGACCAGCGAAAACTCCCTATAACCTTATACACAAATCACACTTGCGTATGCTCTATACAGCGCTAATGGTACCGCGATTTTACGCAAAAGCTCATAAAGGGGTATCCAGTTGCGCTATATATCTCGCACCCACAAATGCGCGGTCCAACCGCACAGCGTATAGGTACTTGTTACCTATCTGCCGTACAACCACGGGTCAATGTACAAACTGTGACCCTCAGCCCGGAGCGTAACAAAAACCTTTTTACTTCAATACTTCGCAATACAATGCACTATCACGCTCCACTACAAATCACCTCACGATTTGCGTATTTCAATCTTTATTAACGTGAGTCAGCCACCTCACACCACCAAGCCTCCTCTTACTTGATGTACCACGGGACCCGACTTCCGGAGTTCAAATCCACTCACTCCTGCGTTCGTTCGTTCGTTCGTTCGTTCGCTCACTCACTAACTCGAATAAACTTTGGTTTTTCTGTACAGAAAATGTTAATTTAGTCAGATAGTCAGCTTTACCCCAGAGGCAATTAAAAAATTATTATTACTAAATTTTGTTTTTATACTAAATTTCTTTAGAAACCGGGTAGTTTGGTGCTATTGTAGCATAGCTACTGTCCTACTTTTAAACTAAACGAACTATCGTGTGGTTTTATTATGCACACACAACCCTACGCAAGCTTGCGTAATTACCAACCGTGCGTACCTCTATGCCACGTGTGCGGCCTTGCACTACGTGCACGGTTTTTTACGCTGTCCTCACGCTCCGTACCACGTGTACCAATGTGCGTACGCAATAAAACAAATCACACAATGTCTATAAATGTGAGCAATACTAACTATATTCGCTCACAAAACACAACACAGTTTTTTTCTGTATAAACCTTTACAACTAGGCCAGACTGTGTTTGTGCTTTACACTTACTTCCTTAAACATTAATTTTAGTTTTAACTATATAGCAACAAATATCTCCAGTTTCACACAGGTCTAAATGAATTTAGCAATCTGAATGTTATGGCAACAATGTGAGAGAGTATGCAAAGTATGGGTGCCCTTTTGTGTACGCTTTTGGCGGCAAAATTTTTTTTCACAGATTTTAAATAGCTTTTTTTTCTGTTGTACTACGGGTTCTACCAGCACCTCTACAAACCATACAGAGCAGACGCCATCTAATCAGCATACAAGTAGGGTTTTCAGTGTCTCCAACGACCACGAAAGGGTTACGTAGGATACTGTCCTGTCCACCCTTTGCTGATAGATAAAGTCTGCTTTGACCTGTTAGGTAGTAAGAATGTGGAAAACCGGAGAAGCCCCTAATTGATAATTATCCTTAGGAAAGAAAGCTATACCTTAACACACCTTAAATACACTTTACCATGGAGCCGCTGCGGCTGCTGTACTTAACACACACTCTGCGCACTTTGTACGCTTTTAGCGTACAAAGTCCCGTACTGCATACGGACTTTGCGTACAAACGCCGCGCTGATGGTACAAAGTACTCACAGCGCATACACACCCAGAGATACACCACAAACCCTGAATAGTTATGCAATACACTGAAAATACGCTTTAAACCTTAGCAGGGCAGTGAAGACACAACACCAATTGTGATTTTACCACTGGGTTTCGACACCACAGTGGATTATTGCTGAAAGGGGGTTACAATACAAATAATACAATACAATATAACAGTAAATGGCTACATTCAATGGTACATACGTGAGTGGACAAGCTTGCGCAACCCGGCCGGTCCTCGGTCATCTGATAGATAACTTTGTGAGTCTTGTGTTTGACCAGGCCTGCAACAGGCTCTCTTTATGCAATTCTTCCAAAAGCAATACAATGGATACTGTAATCTCTTTGTCCATTGGACACAGGAATGCACATTTACAGTGCAGGAGAGGTCATAGATCGGTTTGAATAGGTAGGCGATGTCTTTCCCAACTGCTCTTGTGGGTGGTCTCCTCTGGATTCCCGCCGCATAATGTACAGTAAATACAGTTTATATCTATATTCTGCTCCTGCACATAACTATCCGCAGGAACATGCGATCTTTCTCAAACCAACACCGGAATGTTACCCTTAAAATACCCTTCAGCTGGATACCAAACACCCCCTTATGACCTTGTTCTGTCCCCTCCTATTCTGCAAAGGTGAATCCCTTTGTTCTGAAACCATTCAAACTGTTGTTACTTTCTGATGTGGTGCAGGGATACTATGGGGTATATTTACTAAGCTCCCGATTTTGACCGAGATGGCGTTTTTTCTTCAAAGTGTCATCTCGGTCATTTACTAAACACTAATCACGGCAGTGATGAGGTCATTCGTATTTTTTTGCTAGTCCAAGTTCAAAATTACGAATTAATACACCATCGGTCAAATTACGCCTGTTTAGATATGAATCTCGGTCATTTACTAACCATTCGTAATTGCATTTGCTGCCGCGAAAATGATTTCGCGGCCGCGAAAAATTACGATTCGCATTTTTTTCCTAAAAAAAAACGCGCCAGCCTTTGAAAACCGCGTTTACATGTGAACTTAATTATCCATTACTCACACCTGTTTTTTTGGGCCTATAAAAGTGTTTCAGGCACATTCTGAACTACTCTCACTCTGAAATGGCGGCTGTAGTGTGTGGCAATGGTTTTTTGTTGGCTGTGGGATACGTTAGACTGCTCCATGAGGCTTCCAGGAATCAGGACCAGGTAAGTGAACATGGCCAACAGGTTGTCCAGGTACCGCGGAGGCTGCGCCAGCCTCGTTTTTTTAGAGGGCGTTTAAACTTAAATGCATTGTCCGATGATAGGGTCATACAGATGTTCCGCCTAAATAGAAACAACATTTTCCACCTGTATGACCTTGTCAAACTGGGCATAGACCCTGAGACAGCACGCTCTTGCTCTGTCTCAGGCCTACACAAACTCCTGGCTGTGTTACACTTTATGGCTACTGGGAGCTTCCAGGCTGTGGCAGGCGACGTCATTGGGATCTCACAGCCCACCTTTTCAAGATTTTTGATGCAGGTGAGTCTAAAAATACATATGCGGTTATGGCTAAGTGTTGCTTGTGTAAGTTGAAACACCACAGTATTGTAGAGAATACCTAACATGACACTCACCTTAGCTTATTTAATGTCCACTCAGGTTTTGGATGTGTTGGAGCCACACATTAAAGCCTCAATCTGCTTCCCTACTGAGGAGTCGGAGTGGAGTGCTGTCAGGGTAGCTTTCTATGAGCTTGCAGGCATGCCCAATGTGCTGGGGGCCATAGATTGCACACACGTTCAGCTGAGATCACCTAAGGGCCGCCAGTATATATATACTAATAGGCATATGGATCAATCAACTAATGTCCAGGTGGTCTGTGATGCAAATTTAAAAATTATGAGTGTTGTTGCAGGTTACCCTGGTGCCTGCCATGACTCCTTCATCCTCAGTCAGTCATCGCTCTTCGATAAATTTGAGGAGGGACAAATGCCTGATGGCTGGCTGTTGGGTATGTTGAAAATGTTATGTGTGTATGTCTTTTAACCACAGCCTAGATTTTGGAGGAGGTGATAGAATAATCTAACACAGAGGTTCTCAAACTCGGTCCTCAGGACCCCACACGGTGCATGTTTTGCAGGTCTCCTCACAGAATCGCAAGTGAAATAATTAGCTCCACCTGTGGACCTTTTAAAATGTGTCAGTGAGTAATTAATACACCTGTGCACCTGCTGGGTTACCTGCAAAACATGTACTGTGTGGGGTCCTGAGGACCGAGTTTGAGAACCTCTGATCTAACATATGTCCTAATGTTGACTATATATGTTTTTCAGGTGATGGGGGTTACGGCTGCTACTCTTGGCTCCTTACTCCATTGTCCCAACCTGATTCTCCTGCTGAACACAGTTATAATCATGCACATAAGGCTACGCGGAATGTGATAGAAAGATGTTTTGGGGTGCTGAAGTCACGTTTTCGGTGTCTGGATAAATCTGGTGGCCTTTTGTTGTATAGTCCCTCAAAGGTGACTCGGATTGTGTTCTGCTGCTGTTTTCTCCATAATCTGTGTTTAAGTCAACATCTGGCACATGGTGAGGGAGAAAGCAGTCAGCAAGCAGAGGAGTTAGATACATCTGGTGACAGTGTGAGTACAATTGTAGGGAGGCAGGTACGTCAAGAAGTGATCCTGCGATATTTTACAGGTAAGTTTTATTATGCTGTAATTATCCTTCACTAAACACTTTGCTCTACTTTCTATTGTGTGTTCTGTTACTTACTGTTTGTTGTTTATAGTGGTGTGTCCATTGTGCTTAGTTGATGCTAACAAAACATTTACAGTCATTACCCTTGAAAAACATAACTACATACATACAGACCAGCTTTAAAAATTTTGGAGACGGACACAGGAATGTTTTTTTTTAACAAATTTTTGTATTTATTTGCACAAAAAGATTGGTGTTATTTTTTTCGCTTGTGTGTGCTGGGTGCTGGCTCACTGGCACGTGCTCTTGAGGAACGCCGGACAGGGGAGGTTACTGGCGTTTGAACAGGGGTCGTGGTCCCCGAGCTGGAGGTAACTTGCTGAGCTCCCATCATAGCAATATTGCTGCTCAAATTATTTAAACTGGCAATCAGCTGAGTGTTTGTAGCAGTGTGGCTGGCTACAATCCTGGATAAGGCCTCATTCACCACTTGATTGTGTTGAATGATCTGAACGAGTGCCTGCTGATGTCGCTGTTGCTCATCTATAATGCGGGATAAATGTGCATTCATTTGGCTGTTTTCAGCCCTAATTTGCTCCATTGAGGTAGCCATTCTCCCTACTTGTACTATCAGTCTGCCCGAGTTGCGACTAATACGCGGTAGATGATGGGGCAGACTGGCAAGGTGTTGTGTATGTTGGGTCAGGGTGGCATTGCTTTGGGCCTGTTAGCTTGTCCAACTGGCCCAAAAATCGCCAGGAATTTGGCTTGGGGGCGGAGCTTGTGCCAGTTGGGGACTGATGGATGGTTGGGGTATATCCTGCAACTGTATTGGCATGCTTGGATCAACAGCTGTAAGTTGCAGTGTGAAGGATGGCTCTTGTTCTGGTCCCTGCTGGTCCTCGGCGGACATCAAGTTGTGCTCTGTATGGGGTAGGCAACATGCAATGTTGTAATTTTTTTTAATTTGGCCTGGCTAATGCAACACATTAATACATTCCTAATACTACATTTTTGCATTATTAGCACTTGTTTTTCTCAACGTTAACAATTTATAATTTTTATATTTTAAAAAACCAACACAGGCGCAAACATTGCCAAATTTGCATATTCCTCACTTAACTAACTTCCCTCCACACCATTACACTGTTAGATTCCCTCCCCTCACCACGATATAGACTACTTACCTGTATAGTCCAGAGGAGCGGAGCAAGTAAGCCATCTACATACTGGACAGGGGCGATGTGTGAACACTCTAATGGTTTTTTTATTTCGGTCCAACATTTAATTTTATTCATATTTTTTTTTAAATGTGAACGTGTGTGTGCTTAATGTATCCTCAAATCTGTTGTTTTCATACAAATAGGTTGTCTAGACCATCCACTAAGACCTTATCTAATTTTATTAAAGCACCTTGAGCAATTGAAGACGTTACATCACATTGATTGTTGAGGAAAACATGTAAACTCCAAACCAACTAACAACATCTTAAGTGTACTGTGTATATTATTGCTTATGTGTTTAATTTATGTTTTTACTCACCAGATAACTGAGGTGATCTGGCCTCATCACTCTGCGAACTCGACAATAGTGCCAGTGGTGGCTGGGGTGACACTGCCGAAAGTCTTCGCCTGGGTGGGGATGATGGAGGTGCGGAATCAGAGCCAAGACGCCGTGTCTTAGTTGGCCTCCTGGGTAAGTGGCCCAAGCCCTGTGATGGGCGGCTTACAGGAGGTCGGCTTCCAGAAGCAGAACCTAGGTGCAAAATTTAAACTTAATATTTTGTACTTCTATGTGTTTTCAGAATATGTGACTACAGTGAAGACTTACCTGCAATACCGGCATCATCCTGACTTGTGTGAGGCCTGTCTGGGCGGCTGGTCTGTGTGACTGTGGAAAAAGTGACCCCAACATTATTACCATGTTTTTGGAAAAATGACCCACTGAAAACCATTAATGTACTGTAAGCATCTATATGGTTTTGTTTAAAACAAATTTTTAAGCTTAAGAGCTTCTACATTCATGATTTTGAGTTGAATATCAAAATGTACTTGATGTGGCACACAATAAATTTATTTAAAATAAGTTTTTGGTCTCAGATATTGCAGAGATTGAGTACTTGCAAATATTTTTAAAATGTAATGTTTTAAAAATTTCCCCGCTTTTCTGTTTGTTAAAAAAACAAAAACCTTTTGTGGATTTTAAACAAACACACATGTTCAAGCATTATCGCCAAAAATTGCAACAAAAAAAGAAAAAAAAACATTCAAAACACAAACACACCTTAAGGGAGCATAGGCATGCAATCTGTTTTGTGAGAAAAAAATCATCCTTTAAACTTTAAAAATGAAATTAACTAAATTTTACAGACATTTTAAGAACAATATTACAAAACAAACTTACCATCCTGCGTGGGTCGGTCCGAATCCCGGACATGAGTAGCAGACACCACTTCGCCAGGAATCAATGCCCGCACAGGCTCCTCCCAGTCCCGATAGCTTACACGTAAAGGTGGCCCACCTCCGGTTCTCCGTGCAGATTTGGACTCTTTGGCCATCTTGGCCTTGACACGCCGCTTAATATCATAGAAACGCTTGCGGCACGTGTCCTCTGTCCGCCTCACCACACCCTCACTATTCACAGCAAGTATGACTTGCCCCCACAGGGCAGACTTCCTGCGGGAGGACACCCTGGCAGCATCCTGACCAAACAATTGGCGATGGTGCTTCATCAGCTCACGCACCAACGCCATGTTTTCAGCATAGCTGAACTTTATATTCCTGCCAGTCTTGGTAGTGGTGCGTGGCTGCGGTGCCACAACACCATCACTATCACTGGAAAATCCAGCAACAGGCACCCCCTCCTCCTCCTCCTCACTAACCTCCTCCCTCTCACTACCCCCCTCCACCTCACTACCAGCCTCCACCTCACTACCAGCCTCCACCTCACTACCAGCCTCCACCTCACTAACCTCCGCCACCACACTGACCTCTGAGTCGGACATGACAAACAACATAAAACACACAAAAATGAAAACACAAAACACACTCCTCCACTACTCCTACTACACACCACACAGCCAACACACACGCTCACTCACTCACAAACAATGACAAAAGACTGAAAAAAAAAAACAAGGACAAAAAAGTTTACAAACTGGGAAAAAACAATACTACAAAGATCACAAGACTACTAACACACACAGTACAGCACTCAACAATCACCAAACTCCTCTCCAAATCCACCAAAAACTCAACCAAACTCACCAACTCCAAATACACCTTCCTCTCTCCTCTCCACTAGCTAAACCCACGAGGTGCGGAGTGTTTGGGGCGTTTTTATAGTAACATGCACAGACACTCCTCCTTCACGAATACAACCAATCACGGCCGCGTGACGTAAACGAAACTTAGGAGTAAAAACGCGGCCGCAAATTCCAAATCACTGCCGTAACAGACTTGTGACGCAGTCGTAAAAAAAACGCAACAACGCGGCCGCAAAATAGCAAACGCGGCCGCATTCAGCAGCAAAAAAACACGAATGACATCGACATCGGAAGATACGGAAAATACGAATACGACTGCTTAGTAAATGAGTCGTAATCAATTCAAAAAGTTGCAGATTTACACTGTCGATGTCAGTCGTGATTGAACTTGAACATGATTCTGAAAAATACGAATCTTAGTAAATATACCCCTATGTGTACATTGTGCACTATTTGGATTAAATATGTAATGTGTTTTGATAGCTTTCCATGCGTTCACAAACTCTACCGTAAATACCCATACCACGCGCTAATGCGCATGACCGCAGGAGCGACCATACGCAAATTGCGGATATGTGCATGCACAGCAGAGCAAGTACGCGCACGGAGGCCGTCTGTGTGTGGTTTGTACTTGGTGTGTGTGTTGTAATATTTTTCGACTTTGACACAACCAAACTTCTCCAAGATCACGGGTGGATTCTGAACCTTCCGAAATCTCACCTAGAGCCAACACGGAGGCTCCCATTCTTGGGAATGATACTGGACACAGAGTCGCAGAAAGTGTTCCTTCCGTGGAAAAAGGCATTGGTAATCCAGTTGATGGTTCGGGATGTCCGGAAGCCAACCCAGATATCGGTACATCTATGCATTCACCTTCTGGGGAAAATGGTGGCCTCCTACAAGGCGCTTCAATACGGAAGTTATCACGCAAGACACTTCCAGCTCGATCTGTTAGACAAATGGTCCGGATCGCATCATCACATGCACCAGAGAATTTGACAGTCGCCAAAAACCAGGATCTCTCTTCTGTGGTGGATACAGACCTCTCATCTCATCGAAGGTCGGAGGTTCAGAATTCAGGACTGGATCCTGTTAACCACGGATGCAAGCCTCAGAGGTTGGGAAGCAGTCACCCAGGGGGTGCAGTTTCAAGGAAGATGGTCAAGTCAGGAAGTCATCCTTCCAATCAACATTCTGGAACTCAGGGCCATGTACATCACCCTTCTGCAGGCCTCACATCTTCTTCAGGATCGGGCCATTCAAGTCCAGTCGGACAATCTGATGGCAGTGACGTACATAAACCGACAGGGCAGAACAAAAAGCAGAGCCGCAATGTCAGAGGTCTCAAGAATTCTCCTCTGGGCAGGAAAAAAAACGCTGTGGCATTGTCAGTGGTCTTCATTCCGGGTGTAGACAACTGGAAAGACTTCCTCAGCAGACACGACCTGCACCCGGGGGAGTGGGGCCTTCACCCAGAAGTGTTCAGGTGCTTGACACATCAGTGGGGATATCCACAGATCGACATGATGGCCTCTCGTCTCAACAAGAAGCTCAAGCGGTATTGTTCCAGGTCGAGAGACCCACAGGCAGTGGCGGTAGACGCTCTGACGACTCCACAGGTCTATCAGATGGTGTACGTGTTTCCTCCACTTCCTCTGATCCCAAGAATTCTCAAAAGAATAAAAAGGGAAAAGGTTCAAGCAATACTCATTGCTCCGGACTGGCCAAGAAGGGCCAGGTACATGGAACTTCTGGAGATACTCCTCGAGGATCCGTGGCCTCTACCTCTTCGCGAGGATCTTCTGAAACAGGGTCCGTTCGTCTATCAGGACTTACTACGGCTACTTTTGACGTCATGGAAGTTGAACGGCTGATTCTAGCCAGAAGAGCGATCCCTAGTAAAGTTATCCCGACTATGGTGGTCATTCCGAGTTGCCGATTCGCTCGTTGCCGATTTTTGCAGCGCAGCGATCAAGTGAAAAAAATGGCAATTCTGCGCATGCGCATGGTATGCAGCGCGCATGCGCTAAGTACTTTCACACAAAAGTTTGTCGTTTTACCCAAGCTCGAGCGACGTTTTTCAGTCGCTCAAGTGATCATAGCATGATTGACAGGAAGTGGGTGTTTCTGGGCGGAAACTGGCCGTTTTCAGGGAGTGTGCCAAAAACGCAGGCGTGCCAGGTAAAAACGCAGGAGTGGCTGGATAAACGGGGGAGTGGCTGGCCGAACGCAGGGCGTGTTTGTGACGTCAAACCAGGAACTAAACGGACTGAGGTGATCGCAGTCTAGGAGTAGGTCTGGAGTTACTCAGAAACTGCAGGGAATTGTTTAGTAGCAGTTCTGCTAATCTTTCGATCGCTATTCTGCTAAGCTAAGATACACTCCCAGAGGGCGGCGGCCTAGCGTGTGCAATGCTGCTAAAAGCAGCTAGCGAGCGAACAACTCGGAATGAGGACCTATGATCCAAGCCAGGAAGGGGGTAATGTCTAAACATTACCACCATATTTGGAAGAAATACGTCTCTTGGTGTGAGAGCAGAAATTATTCTGCAGTGGAATTTCACCTGGGACGTTTCCTGCTTTTTCAGCAGGCAGGTGTGGATGTGGGCATACGTCTGGGCTCCAAAAAAGTCCAGATTTCGGCTTTGTCCTTTTTGTTTCAAAAACAATTGGCTTCTCTCCCTGAGGGACAGACGTTTTTGAAAGGTGTTCTGCGCATCCAATCTCCCATTGTGCCTCCCATGGCACCTTGGGATCTCAATTTGGTGCTGCAGTTCCTCCAATCGGACTGGTTTGAACCATTACAGGAGGTGGACGTAAAATATCTAACGTGGAAGACCGTCACACTGTTGGCCTTGTGTCTGAGCTGGGGGCTTTGTCTCACAAGAGCCCCTATTTAATTTTTCATGAGGATAGAGCTGAATTCAGAACTCTTCATCAATTTCTTCCGAAAGTGGTGTCTGCATTTCACATCAACCAACCTGTTGTGGTTCCGGTTATCACCGACACTTCCACTACTTCAAAGTCTTTGGATGTTGTGAGGGCTTTGAAGGTATACGTAAAGAGGAAATCTGACTCGCTGTTCATCCTATATAGGGGGTCATTTTGACCCAATCGCTTGCTGCAGTTTATCGCAGCGCAGCGATCGGGTCGGATCTGCGCATGCGCCGGTGCCGCAATGTGTTGGCGTATGCTGGGAGGCCAAAGGCCGTTGTATTGTAGCGATAGCCTCTGCCTGATTGACAGGCAGAGGCAGTCGCTGGGCGGGAGGGGGCACGGTCCGGCCAATGCAGGCATGGCCAGACCGTTGGGGGGGCGGGCCGCGGTGCCTGCATGACATCGCACGCAGCCACTGCGACCCGGGCAGCGAGGAGGTTCTCCCGGCCAACTTTAGGAGCTGCACTGGCCGGGAGTTACTCCTGAAATGCAAACGCATCGCCGCTGTGCATGCTTTTGCATTTCTGTGAGGGGAAGGGGGCGGGGGGGGGGGGGCGGCACTGACATCTGGGGTGGACTAGCCCTGTGCTGGGCGTCCCCCCGCATGTCTGAGTGCCTGATCGTAGCTGCGCTAAATTTAGCACAGCTACGATCAACTCGGAATGACCCCCATGATCCCAATAAAATTGTGTGTCCTGCTTCAAAGCAGACAATTGCACGCTGGATCAGGCTCACTATCTAGCATGCTTATTCCACTGCAGGCTTGCCGGTTCCAAAATCAGTACTACTACTAGGTTGTTGGGTTCTTCCTGGGTGGCTGCCCAGGGTGTCAGGAAGAGCAGCTACTTAGTCAGGTTCGAACACGTTTGCTAAGTTCTTCAAGTTCGATACTTTGGCTTCTGAGGACCTTCAGTTTGGTCAATCAGTTCTACAGGAACCTCAGCACTCTCCCACCCGGCGTTGGTACATCCCCATGGTACTAAATGGAAACCCAGTATCCTCTAGGACGTAAGAGAAAATAGGATTTTAATTACCTACCGGTATTTCCTTTTCTCGTAGTCTGTAGAGGATACTGGGCGCCCGCCCGGTGCTTCGTTCTTCCTGCACTGTTACTTGGTTAAGTATTGTTGGTTCAGCAATTGCTGTTCCTGTTTACAGTTTCGTCTCCCTGACGAAGCTGCCTGTTAGTGCAGTGAAACACGCGTGTAGGGCACAGCGTGCCCGCGTGTATCTTATATATGATGTTATAAAACAAAATGTATTTTCATGTGTAGTGTAATGGCTGTTACTGGAGAAGCTGTATGTGGCTGCTTATAACTGAGGAGAATATATTAAGCATTGCAAACTGCAACAAATGTGTCTAATGCCACCTGCTGATAGCTGTTGATTCTAACAACACATACCTAAAAATAGGATACTTAATATCAGAGTCTGCAACAAATGTTTCAAGTATTACATGCTGATAGCAGCTGATGTTGTGAATACTACATGCTGTTGGTAGCAGAACCAGTGGTGCAAGTATGCAGGTACGCTCGGGTACGGAGTACCCTTAAGAATTTGGTAGCGGGTACGCAGTACCACTTGCCACACCCTGCACCCCTGGCCACCATTACCACAATTATAATGCACCACAAAGCATCCTGGAGGCATTACTACATATTGTTATCAAATGGGGGCATTACTATATGTATTTATTATGCTGGAGGCATTACTATATAATTGTAGCCTTACCCCCAGAGTCCAAAGAATAGGGTCTGTGTTGTCCGCTAGTGTCATGTAGCCACTCCCACTAGTGACATGTGGCCATGCCCCCTCACAACACATGACCACACCCATTTTTCGGCACTCAGTACCACTAAGAAATAATTTCTGCTTGCACCACTGAGCAGAACTCTCAATAAATATTGTAAGCACAGCAGCTGAAGACCTAGATAGTATATGGTGATATTAGCTAATTACCACTGATGGGAATAATCCTATTGAATGGGAAACAAATGACCCTATATATAGGATGATATGGATATTACCACATATATCAGCTGCAATACTTGTGATGCACTGTATGTGTATTAGACTGCTATAGTGAAGTATTCCCTGAAATTAAGGGAGAGTGAAAATTACAATATTAACACATTACACTGTAATACATCACATCACAGCAAATAACGTGGCTAACATTTGAAATTAAAAGGTGGCCATATGCCTTAATAGATGAACTTGTTCACCGTTACTGGGAAGGGCAATAAGTGTAGGACTTGCAAAGTTTACTAACACTACTCTGTCTAGCAATACTTTACATTATATTCAATCATATTAATGAAATATCAGCAAGGGATATGATATATGGGGTTGACATGCATTCTTAAAGGAGTATGGTCTCTTTGAATGATATAGCTTTATATCTCTAAATAAAATATCTTAATGGAGAAGTGATATCAAGCAGGCCTGATAGAACGAGATACAGACTATCGCATGAGGCTGTGAGTACATGTGGTGGATATTATAAATAGGGATTGCTATATCCCTTAATGATCCATACCATAGTTGGGACTGCCATATCCCCCAAATAAAATCTACTTCTTCTATTCCCCTCTACATATACCCTTGAAAAATCGATATTTGCATATCAATACAGACAGTGAGTGCAAACTAATACCTACCTTCTCGGAGAATACCTTGGAGATAGCTTTGAACTTATTCATCGTCACTGGGAAGGTGCAATAGGTGTAGGACTTGCAAAGTTTATTAGCACTACTCTGTCTAGTAGTATTTTACATTATATTAAATTACATTACATCTATGAAATATCAGCAAGGGGTATGATATAGGGGGTTGACATGTATTCCTAAAGGAGTATGGTCTCCTTGAATGATATAGTTGTATATCTCTAAATAAAATATCTTAATAGAGAAGTGATTTCAAGTGGGTCTGATAGAATGAAATACAGACTATCGTATGAGGTTGGGAACAGATGTGGTGGATATTATAAATAGGGACTGCTATATCCTTTAATGATCCATACCATAGTCGGGACTGCCATATCCCCCAAATAAAATTCCCTCTCATTATTCCCCTCTATACATACCCTTGTCAAATCTGTATTTGCGTATTAACACAGACAGTGAGTGCAAACTAATACCTACCTTCTCGTAAAATACCTTGGAGATAGAGATATTCATTCTTGAGCTGATTTCGGTCCAGCATTACAATATCCTGATATGTAGCAGTAATAATTGACTATATCATATTTGTTTATTGGAGTCAATCTGCTTATATACAGCCCAGTGATATTCACAGCTTCAGGGTTTGGGATTAAGTCCCAGAAGATATTTGGTGAATAAATAGACATTCATAAGATAGCTGGTTGACAACATTAGAGTAACAGCCATCGCATTGAAAAAATCATATTGCCTATGGATCAGATAATGGCAACATCTAAATAGATATAATAATTCTACAAGTATTATATATATCGAATACACGCGGACACCCTTTTTAAATTTCTTTATTCACAATTCCTATCTTATAGGTTTCACATATATGTTAGTCTGTCTGATTTTAACTCTAATGTTTCACTGTTGTCTGGGTAATTAACTTACAATTTAATGTATATTTAATAAAGGTTAAGTTTTAAGATAAAGTAATTCTTTCCAGTGCGTCAACAATACAGTTTCTTCTTATTTTTCCCCTCAACTTGGCTGCCCAGGGTGTCAGGAAGAGCAGCTACTTGGTCAGGTTCGAACACGTTTGCTAAGTTCTACAAGTTCGATACTTTGGCTTCTGAGGACCTTCAGTTTGGTCAATCAGTTCTACAGGAACCTCAGCACTCTCCCACCCGGCGTTGGTACATCCCCATGGTACTAAATGGAAACCCAGTATCCTCTAGGACGTAAGAGAAAATAGGATTTTAATTACCTACCGGTATTTCCTTTTCTCGTAGTCTGTAGAGGATACTGGGCGCCCGCCCGGTGCTTCGTTCTTCCTGCACTGTTACTTGGTTAAGTATTGTTGGTTCAGCAATTGCTGTTCCTGTTTACAGTTTGGTTAGCATAGCTTTTCACTGGTTTGTGTGTGCTGGTTCGTAATCTCACCACTATCTTTATCTATCCTTCTCTCAAAGTATGTCTGTCTCCTCGGGCACGGTTTCCTAGACTGAGTCTGGTAGAAGGGGCATAGAGGGAGGAGCCAGCCCACACTATCAAATTCTTAAAGTGCCCATGGCTCCTAGTGGACCCATCTATACCCCATGGTACTAAATGGAACCCCAGTATCCTCTACGGACTACGAGAAAAGGATTTACCGGTAGGTAATTTAAATCCTATTATATGTTCTACAAGGGTCCTCACCATTGATACGGATGTCTTTGGTATAACAGTCCAAATGGTAATGGTAGGAGATCGTCCATGCAGTTAAAATAAGCAGTATACCAGTATTGAAGAAGGCACCAGTGGATACAGCTAAAATGATAGGATGACAGATGGCATACCAACGCTTTTTTTCGCTGCAGTATATGGAGGTGATGGATCCGTCATCCATCGATTACTGCTTATTTCAACTGCATGGACGATCTCCTACCATTACCAATTGGACTGTAACACCAAAGACATCCATATCAATGGTGCAGACCCTTGTGGAACATATCATTTATTTGTGGGACTATCCTCCAGCAGCTGTCATACAGTCTTATTTTGCATCATTAAACTGAGCTGTCAGTTCTAAAGGAGAAAGAATTGTCTACTTTTTCTATTATTTATCCAGTTTAACTAGGCACGGCTGAGAAAGATCAATATTACTGGGTGACACCAATCCTGTTTTTTCTGCTTTTATATTTTGTGTATCTATATTATGAATTTCATTTATTAAATCATGTGTACCAAGTTCAGACAATCCATCTTATGAATTTAGCTCTGCCTTATTTTTCTTTTTCTGCTTTATTTTTACACTGCAATATAGATTTCAGTTTGAACACACCACACCCAAATCTAACTCTCTCTGCACATGTTATATCTGCCCCCCCTACAGTGCACATGGTTTTGCCCAACTGCTAACAAATTTTCTGCTACGATCAGGTCTGAATTTCCCCCTTTTTCTCTCCAGTTCATAGTTCTTATTCAACAGTTGACTTAGCCATGTCCAACAAATGGACTTTACAACACATGAAAAAGGCTTCTATCCTGTCAGTATATTGGACGGACCATTCAGCTCTTTTTTTAGGGTGGAAAGTCACTTCAGTTAATATTCCTCCTAGACAATGGCGTCTAGGCAATATCTGCTGGATGATTTGGAGGCAAAACAATCCATCTCACAGACACTTTCTCAATTTTTAGGCATAAATAACCTGGAAGACACCTCTTATTTTACTAATTGGTGTGCCCTTAAAGCAGTTGTCAGGGGGACAGCTATACAAGCCGCAGCACGTAACAGCAAGGCCTCCCGAATGCATCAAAAGGAACTAGAGATATGGTTAATGGCCATAGAAGGCCAACTTAAATCTTCTCCTTTAAATAAAAAGGTCTATTGCACTCTTATCACTGCTTAAGAGGAATTGAACAAATTCTCTCTTAAAGAGGTTCATAAAAACGTATTCAAGCTAAAACAAAAAATTTATGTGCAAGGGGACAGGGCGGGCAGGATGTTGGCTAGAAAACTAAGAGGGAAATTGGCCAGAGATCGTGTGAAAGCAATTAATAATTTAAATTCCATTAAAGTGACAGACCCATCTGATATAGGGGGTAATTCTGAGTTGATCGCAGCAGGAACTTTGTTAGCAGTTGGGCAAAACCATGTGCACTGCAGGGGAGGCAGATATAACATGTGCAGAGAGAGAGAGATTTGGGTGTGGTGAGTTCAATCTGCAACCTAAATTGCAGTGTAAAAATAAAGCAGCTAGTATTTACCCTGCACAGAAACAAAATAACCCACCCAAATCTAATTCTCTCTGCAAATGTTATATCTGCAGGGGGGCTGCACTGCACATGGTTTTGCCCAACTGCTAAAGAATTTCCTGCTGCGATCAACTTGGAATTACCCCCATAGCTAACGCTTTTGCTAACTATTACTCAACTCTCCATAACCTAAGAGATGACCCTTCGACACATCAGCCTTCTCAGGACAATATTGAGGCCTTTTTAAAAGAAATTTCAAAGAAATTTAGTTTCCATCAAAAAATTCTGACCCTCTTCAGACCTTAGAAAGACCATGGTCCCATGAAGAAATAGGATCGGTAATTTACTCTCTTCCATTAGATAAAGCCCCTGGTCTAGATGGATATACCAATAAATTTTACAAATGCTTTCAAGATTCTTTGATTTCCACTTTAGCATTAATTTTTAATCATGCATCTGATTGTGGATCATTCCCAGCAGAGATGCTGGAAGCTCGAATAATCACTTTTCCAAAACCGGGTAAAAATCTAATTTTCATGCCAAATTACCGCCCAATAGCCCTCTTGAATACGGATATTAAAATTTACACAAAACTTATTGCCAATAGAATCAGACCTCTACTTCCATGTCTTTTACATCAAGACCAAGTAGGATTTGTATCAGGTAGACAATCCCCTGATAATATAAGAAGAATTATTAATGTTCTGGATGCCTTCTTTACATTAGATGTTCCTTTTCTTTTGGTATCATTAGATGCGGAGAAGGCGTTTGACCAAATTAATTGCGGCTACCTGCAGGTAGTGTTGTGCACATTTGGATTTACTGCAAAACCAGGTTGATTTTGTGTAAATGATTGCCACTTTTAAAAAAAACTGCACAACCTTACCAAATCTCTCACTTTCTGAAACTCTCACTCTATTACATTTGGCCCGATGTCTCTTTCTAAACCGGAAGGAGGTTTAGCTTATCCTGATCTAGGCCCAAATACTGTAGGTGCTTGGTTCAATCAGGACAATCCCAAGCTGTGGGTATGTCTGAAGTTAGGCATGGTGTATCCGCTTCCACTAACTGACCTATTATGGCTCCCAGCAAATGAAGGAAAACTTCATACCAAGAAATTATGTGTAATTCAAGCTACTAGGAAAAATAGGATTTTAATTACCTGCCGGTAAATCCTTTCCTCGTAGTCCGTAGAGGATGCTGGGGTCCATTTTAGTACCATGGGGTATAGACGGTTCCGCAGGAGCCTTCGGCACTTTAAGACTTTTCAACAGTGTGACCTTGCTCCTCCCTCTATGCCCCTCCTCCAGACCTCAGTATAGGAACTGTGCCCGAGGAGACGGACATTCTCGAGAGAGGAATTACTATTAAACTTGTGGCGAGATTCACACCAGCTCACACCATCCATAAACAACATGTCGGCTAACATGGCCTTAAACATAAGTCATGCCAACCAGCATGCAGAACGCAACAGCAACAGCTGTTAACATCTGAACACATGAAAAAATGTGCAAAAAGATAAACGTAATCAGCAGGAAAAATGAGCACTGGACCCCAGCATCCTCTACGGACTACGAGAAAAGGATTTACCGGCAGGTAATTAAAATCCTATTTTCTCTTACGTCCTAGAGGATGCTGGGGTCCATTTTAGTACCATGGGGATATACCAAAGCTCCCAGTACGGGCAGGAAAGTGCTAATGTTCCTGCAGAACTGACTGACCAAATTGAAGGTCGTCAGCAGCCAAGGTCTCAAACTTATAAAACTTATCAAATGTGTTTGCACCCAACCAAGTAGCAACTCAGGAGATTTGCAAAGCCGAGACCCCCCCGGGCAGCCACCCAGGACAAACCCACTTTCCTTGTAGATTGGGCTTTTACCGAAGTTGGTAACGGCAATCCTACCATGGAATGAGCGTGATGAATGGTACCCCTGATCCAGCGCGCAATAGTCTGCTTAGAAGCAGGACCCCCAATCTTGTTGAGGTCATAGAGGACAAACAGAGATTCTGTTTTCCTTATCCGAGCCGTTTTTGCAACATAAGTCCTCAATGCTCTGACTACATCCAAGGACTTTGAGACGGCTGAGGTGTCAGAAACCACTGGCACCACCACTGGTTGGTTGATATGGAAAAACGACACAACCTTCGGAAGAAAGTGCTGATGTGTTTTCAGTTCAGCCCTATCTTCATGAAATATCAAATAAGGACTCTGTGACAGAGCTCCTAACTCAGACACTCGTCTGCCTGAAGCCAAGGCCAACAGCATGACCACTTTTCAAGTGAGACCTTTAACTCCACCGATTGCAGAGGCTCAAAACAGTCTGATTTAAGGAACTACAACACCACATTAAGATCCCATGGTGCCGCAGGAGGCACAAAGGGAGGTTGGATGCGCAGAACCCCTTTCACGAATGTCTGGACCTCAGGAAGAGAAGCCAATTGTTTCTGAAAGAAAATTAACAAAGCCGAAATCTGAACCTTGATAGATCCTAATCTCAATCCAGCATCCACACCTGCCTGTAGAAATAGGAGAAGTCGTCCTAATTGAAACTCCACCACAGGAGACTTCTTGGATACACACCAAGATACATATTTTCTCCAAATACGATGGTAATGTTTGGACGTTACCCATTTCCTGGCCAGAATAAGTGTAGGAATGACTTCATTGGGAATACCCTTACGGGCTAGGATCTGGTGCTCAACAGCCATGCCGTCAAACGCAACCACGGTAAATCCTGATAAACTAACGGCCCCTGCTGAAACAGGTCCTTACGAAGAGGAAGAGGCCGAGGATCTTCCATTAATAACTCTTGAAGATCTGGATACCAAGTCCTCCTTGGTCAGTCCGGAGCAATGAGTATTGCTCGAACTCCTGTTCTTCTGGCGATCTTGAGAACTTTTGGAAGAAGTGGAGGGAACAGATACACCGACCGAAACACCCACTGGGTCACCAGTGCATCTATAGCTATTGCTTGTGGGTCTCTTGACCTGGAACAATATTTCTGAAGCCTCTTGTTGAGGCGTGATGCCATCATATCCACTTGAGGAATACCCCAACAACTTGCCACCTCCACAAAGACTTCTGGGTGGAGGCCCCATTCTCCTGGATGGAGATCGTGTCTGCTGAGGAAGTCTGCTTCCCAATTGTCCACTCCCGGAATTAAAATTGCCGACAGAGCTTTTGCATGTCTTTCTGCCCAGAGGAGTATCTTTGTCACCTCTGCCATTGTTGCTCTGCTTTTTGTTCTGCCTCGACGGTTTATATAAGCTACTGCCGTTACATTGTCTGAATGGATCTGTATGGGACGACCTTGAAGAAGGTGTGCCGCTTGATGAAGACTGTTGTACACAACTCTCAACTCCAGAATGTTTATGTGAAGGCGAGTTTCTTAACTTGACCATCTTCCTTGGAAGCTTTCGCCTTGCGTGACTGCTCCCCATCCTCGGAGACTTGCATCCGTGGTCACCAGGATCCAAGCCTGAATCCCGAACCTGCGTCCCTCCAGGAGGTGAGAAATTTGTAGCCACCACAGGAGCGAAATTCTGGCTTTCGCTGAAAAGGTTATCCTTTGATGCATGTGGAGATGCGACCCAGATCACTTGTCCAGTAGGTCCCACTAGAAGACCCTGGCATGGAATCGGCCATATTGTAGCGCCTTCTATGCCGCTACCATTTTCCCCAACAGGCGAATGCACTGATGAATTGATACTGTTCTTGGTCTCAAACGTTGTTTGACCATGCTCTGGATCTCCTGAGCCTTTTCCACCGGTAGAAATACACTCTGTATCTCGGTGTCCAGTATCATTCCCAAAAATGATAATCTCATTGTCGGTTCCAACTGCGATTTTGGAAAGTTGATGATCCAACCGTGCTGTTGAAGCACCTTCGGGGACAATGCTATGTTCTGGAGTAGCTTGTCCCTGGATCTCGCTTTTATGAGGAGATCGTCCAAGTATGGAATTATTTTGACTCCTTGTTTGCGAAGGAGAACCATCATCTCCGCCATCACCTTGGTGAATATTCTCGGAGCCGTGGAGAGCCCGAAAGGTAATGTCTGGAATTGGTAGTGGCAATCCTGAACCGCAAACCTCAGGTATGCTTGATGTGGTGGGTAAATGGGGACATGCAAGTAAGCATCCTTGTTGTCCACCGACACCAGAAATTCCTTTTCTTCCAAGCTGGAAATCACCGCTCTCAAGGATTCCATCTTGAATTTGAACCTTTTCAAATAAAGATTCAGAGATTTTAGGTTTAAAATCGGTCTGACCGAGCCATCCGGCTTCGGCACCACAAACAGGCTTGAATAAAAACCTTGGTTTCTTTGTTTGGCAGGAACCAAGGCAATTATTGACATAATTTGTGTATTGCGTTCAGGACCTTTGTGCCGTCCTGAGCAGAAACTGGTAAGGCTGATTTGAAAAATCGGCATGGGGAAAGGTCTTGAAATTCCAATCTGTAACCTTGGGATACTATCTGTAATATCCAAGGATCCAGGTCTGAGTGAAGCCAGACCTGGCTGAAATATACTAGATG
Organism: Pseudophryne corroboree; assembly: GCF_028390025.1. Taxonomy (NCBI): domain Eukaryota; kingdom Metazoa; phylum Chordata; class Amphibia; order Anura; family Myobatrachidae; genus Pseudophryne; species Pseudophryne corroboree. The sequence goes on from NC_086444.1 coordinate 210,126,566, forward strand.
TGCCCCCACCCAATCACACTCCCGCAGAGGAGCCCCAGCGTCATGCTGTGGCTTTTGCAGAAGTAGTTGCTGACTTCTGCTCCTGGGAGCTTGACGGTGTTGTAGATTTTCTACCTTTTCCTCTCCCATTTCCTGTGACAAAATGGGTACTCTTAGCCTTTTTGTACTTGTTGGGCTGAAAGGACTGCATAGTATGAGAATGATATAAAAAAAAATTTAAGCTGGTGTAGTTGCCGATGGCAGAAATGCTGACTTGCCAGATGTAGTAGTTGATATCATGGCATCTAGTTTCCAAAGAGGGCGTCACCATTGTAGGGGAGCGCCCAATATTTCTTTTGGATTCAGCATCAGCATTCCCTTGGCGGATCCAGAGCGCCCTGCGGCTGAAATCGCCATAGTAGAGGCCCTTGAGCCCAGTAAGCCTATGTCCTTCATAGCCTCAACCAAGTAACCTGCATAATCTTTGATATGACCTAAAATTTGCAGCATATCATCTTGATCGACCGTGTTAATATTAACAATTAAATTGTCTGCCCACTTTTACCTACCCACGCAGAAGCAATTGCGGGTCTGAGTAACGTACCCGTAGCAACATAGATGGACTTTAAAGTTGTCTCTAATTTGCGGTCAGCAGGTTCTTTTAATAAAGCTGACCCTGAGGCAGGTAAAATTATTTTCTTTGACAACCTAGAGACTGAGGTGTCTATCATTGGGGGTGTCTCCCACTTACGCCCATCCTCTTCAGGGAAAGGGTCCTTAGATGGAGGAAAAATCACCACCTGTTTTTTTATTTAATTTAAAATAATCTTTTTCCTCAGGTGGAGGTATTGTGTCAGGAAATTCCAACACCTCTTTTATAGTGACTATCATACATTGAATGCTCTTAGCCAGTTTGGGATCTACCCCCCTCAAATCTCCAGTGTTGACTTCAGTGTCGGAATCTGTGTCAGTGTCCCTTTGCATAATTTGGGTCAGAGACCTTTTCTGGGAACAGGAGGGGTCCCGAGTGGGTGACGTGGAGGAATCAGCAAACAGAGCATCCTTCACAGACTGTCTTGTTTTGTCTGTTGTTCAGACTCAGAGAATTTACATATTACTCTGCAGCTTTCTCACCCACACAGGCTCAGAACACTCTTGTGCTTCCAAAATGGTTTCCTCTGGGGAAGAACTTTCTCTAGACATGTTACACACATGTACAGTCACACCACTCACACACACACAGGGGAGCTATTGGGGACAGATCTACCTAAAGTCTGTCAGAGAGACCCAGAGGGGATTGCCAGTCTACACCACGCGCCCTATATGTGTTACATACAATGAATATACATATATACCAAAACAGTGCTTTTTATCCAATGTGCAGCCGCACACTTCAATAAATTATGTGCTCCCCTCCCCTTCTATAACACCCTGATACTTGTATCAGCGATGTGTGAGGAGAAGCAGCCTGTAGGATCAGCGTTTTGGTGTCTCTGTGAGGAGAAAATGGCGCCAAATGAGTGTTACAAGCAATTCTGAGCTGAAGCCTCGCCCCCTGTAATGGTGCGGTTCAGCCACAGTAATATTTATACTGGCGGGGGTAATGTACATCAGCGGCTCACATGTATGTACATTTTGCCAGTGAGAGTAAGGATTTATCATGTCCCTCAGAGCGCACCCCACCCCCCACGCCCTGCACCCTCTCTGCAGGTCTCCGGTTAATACTCACCAGCCTTCTGACTTCTGGCTCTGTTAGGGGGTGGCGGCAGTGCTGTGGGAGTGAGCAGCAGCCAGGCAAGGGCTGTGTTCGGTACCCTTCAGGAGCTAATGGTGTCCTGTCAGCGGAAGCAGAGCCATTAAACTAACTGAGAAGTTGGTTCCTACTTCCCCCTCTAAGTCCCATGAAGCAGGGAAGCTGTTGCCAGCAGGTTCCCTGTAAAATAAAAAACCTAACAAAGTCTTTTCCAGCAGAACTCTGTAGAGCTCCACTGGTGTGCATCCAGTCTCCCGGGCACATTTTCTAAACTGGGGTCTGGAGGAGGGGCATAGAGGGAGGAGCCAGTTCACACTGTTAAAAAGTCTTAAAGTGCCAAAGGCTCCTGCGGAACCGTCTATACCCCATGGTACTAAAATGGACCCATAGCATCCTCTAGGACGTAAGAGAAACATGGTTGGAGTTGGTGTATAAATCAGATAATATAGTCCTTCCTTCTACAGAGTTAACCCTAGCGGGCCTATCGTTGCTTGTCCCAGATATGAAGTTAGACGAGTGGGTATCGCGAGGGATTCTGGCACTCAATTACCTCTCGGAGGTAGGCTCTCTTCTCCCTTTTTCCAAAATACAATCTAAATTTTTTGTCTCACACAGAGACTTTTATAAGATTCTACAAATTAGACATTGGTGGATGCAGTCCACCCCTTCTCCATATAAAATTCTTCGTATCCCTAAATACACATGAGAATTACTAACTAAAAAAGAAAGTAGAGGGGGCATAACCAGATGGTATAATTTTATGAATATTTCTCAGACCCAACAGAAATTGGCCTTTCAGGTTAAATGGGAAGCGGACCTTGGGTGTTCTGTATTGGATGAAGAATGGAAAACTGTTTCACACCTTGACAAAGGACACAGTCCGAAACGCGTTGGTGGGGAGGGGAGACAGCCTGCTGCTACCCCAGGGGACCTTTTGGAGTACACACACCAGGGAAAGGAGGAGTTTAACCCGGGTTGTTCTATCTTTAACTCTCATGCCTAAAAAGTGCCTTTCTCAAAAGGTCACATGCGGTACGCAGTAACTTTTAACAGCTTGTGCTGTGATTTCATTACTAAAAATGTTTTAATGTGCATGATAGGCTATAAAATAAATGTTTTAAACTTTTATACACCATGAGGAGCTATTCTCTTGCTTATTTTTGAGGATCCCTTCATTCTGGAAGGATTACAATATCTGGGGACATATACCATAAGGGGATAAAGATACCTTTCAAGGAGTCTACTATACCTAGGCCAGGTGAGCTTAGGTATGAGAATCTTTCCTCTAAAGTCTCCATATTAATTCAGTCATCCAACGCTCAGTTCCCCCCATTTTGTATTTTTTGTTTTGTATCTTAAGTGTGGATTGGTAACCCAGGGAAGGGACCCAGCAGTTGGTTTTGAATCGCAGGCTATACATCTACGTTGATTACTTCTCACAAGTAAGCATAATTTAAAGCTGCATAGAGTACTGCACATGAGCAAAGTCAGGCTTGCCTTTAACATACTAAAGATATATATGTTTCCTTAGATCCCCAAATATATAACCTTATCAATTACGCTTAGAGAAGGAAAACTCTATCTGGAATAAGTCAGTCTTTAGTGAAGGAAAAAGGAGCATCTGTATATGGTATACAACATGAAGGCTTGTAATAAATTACTCTACCACCTAGGTGAAATGTGAAGGTTTCCAAGTCGCCCAAAAAAATCCTTGTGGAACACATTATCCTGTTACTTGTGATGTGACGTCTGGCTAAGAGGGGGACAGGTGCTGCCCCCAGTCACCCAAAACACTTCTGATTTTGAGTAATATATTTTATAAACAGAAAATGTAGACAATAAGTCAATCGACTCTTCAAAGCTGGAATTTCTGCAGAAAGGTCTCTAAAAAAACTCAGCAAGTCATGAGTATACCGGGAGATTATTTTGTGCAGAAGAACCCACCGTGTTCCCTGGCAGATGCTCATTAGGACTACGCCAAGTGGATCAGCAACTAATTCTAAAAGGAAGAGTGATGAGGGTAACCCTTCCTTCTCCATCATTATATGATAAAGTAGGGAGAAACAGCTGTGGAAAGTTTTATAGGGAGGAATTTACATTGGATGCCAAAAAGACTGGAATAAATTCTTCCAATTTACAGAGGCCTTTTCAATATCCAGGGATCTAATTATTGCTTTATTGGGGAAGTTGTACAATTATTCTGCATCTGTCATATATGGAAGTACAGTCAGGGCCGAAACTAGGATTTTTGTCACCCTGGGCAAGGTAGTAATTTGACTCCAACCCCCACCCCCTTCCCCGCCCGTTCAGAAATTTTTCAACCATGACAGATGGGTTTTCCTGACATAAATTTAAAGTCCACCCCCCTCTCTCCCATACTTAATAAAGGGACAGCGCACACCGCAGGCCACACAATAGTACCTCCTTTCAAATTACACCACACGGCAGCACAATCTCATTCACATTACACCGCACGTAGTGCCCGATTCACATTACACCACACACTGGTGTCCAAATAAAAACATCTCATACAGGTATATCTCAATGATAGAGGAAAATATAGGTGGTATTATCCTCAAATAACCCCAAAAATTGCCTGCAGTCAGCTAAGCTAGCTGCGTATATTTTTATGAATCAAATTTGATAAAACAGAGATAGACAAATCATAACAACACAAGTGAATACTCAATGTAGCACACAGATTTTATTCACACAAAGATAGAGTCAGACCTGGGTATTATGCAGTATATACAGTACACATGTATCAGATCTCAAATAAATATCAGTATCAATATGTATGATACAGTATATATGACAACATATATGATAGATATGACAATATGTATTGGACCTGGACATACAAAAATAAGAATTTACTTACCGATAATTCTATTTCTCGTAGTCCGTAGTGGATGCTGGGGACTCCGTAAGGACCATGGGGAATAGCGGCTCCGCAGGAGACTGGGCACAAAAGTAAAGCTTTAGAACTACCTGGTGTGCACTGGCTCCTCCCCCTATGACCCTCCTCCAAGCCTCAGTTAGGATACTGTGCCCGGACGAGCGTACACAATAAGGAAGGATTTTGAATCCCGGGTAAGACTCATACCAGCCACACCAATCACACCATATAACTTGTGATCTAAACCCAGTTAACAGCATGATAACAGAGGAGCCTCTAGAAAAGATGGCTCACTACAGCAATAACCCGATTTTTTGGTAACAATAACTATGTACCAGTATTGCAGACAATCCGCACTTGGGATGGGCGCCCAGCATCCACTACGGACTACGAGAAATAGAATTATCGGTAAGTAAATTCTTATTTTCTCTAACGTCCTAAGTGGATGCGGGGACTCCGTAAGGACCATGGGGATTATACCAAAGCTCCCAAACGGGCGGGAGAGTGCGGATGACTCTGCAGCACCAAATGAGAGAACTCCAGGTCCTCCTCAGCCAGGGTATCAAATTTGTAGAATTTTACAAACGTATTTGCTCCTGACCAAGTAGCTGCTCGGCAAAGTTGTAAAGCCGAGACCCCTCGGGCAGCCGCCCAAGATGAGCCCACCTTCCTTGTGGAATGGGCTTTTACAGATTTTTGCTGTGGCAGGCCTGCCACAGAATGTGCAAGCTGAATTGTATTACAAATCCAACGAGCAATAGTCTGCTTAGAAGCAGGAGCACCCAGCTTGTTGGGTGCATACAGAATAAACAACGAGTCAGATTTTCTGACTCCAGCCGTCCTGGAAACCTATATGTCCAGGGCTCTGACAACGTCTAGCAACTTGGAGTCCTCCAAGTCCCTAGTAGCCGCAGGCACCACAATAGGTTGATTCAGGTGAAACGCTGAAAACCACCTTAGGGAGAAACTGAGGACAAGTCCTCAATTCCGCCCTGTCCGAATGGAAAATCAGATGAGGGCTTTTACAGGATAAAGCCGCCAATTCTGACACGCACCTGGCCCAGGCCAGGGCCAACAGCATGACCACTTTCCATGTGAGATATTTTAACTCCACATATTTAAGTGGTTCAAACCAATGTGACTTTTGGAACCCAAAATCTACATTTAGATCCCAATGTGCCACTGGAGGCACAAAAGGAGGCTGTATATACAGTACTCCTTTCACAAACATCTGAACTTCAGGGACTGAAGCTAGTTCTTTTTGGAAGAAAATTGACAGGGCCGAAACTTGAACCTTAATGGACCCCCATTTCAGGCCCATAGACACTCCTGTTTGCAGGAAATGTAGGAATCGACCTAGTTGAAAATTCCTCCGTCGGGGCCTTACTGGCCTCGCACCACGCAACATATTTTCGCCAAATGCGGTGATAATGTTTTGCAGTTATATCTTTCCTGGCTTTGATCAGGATAGGAATGACTTCATTCGGAATGCCTTTCTCCTTCAGGATCCGGCGTTCAACCGCCATGCCGTCAAACGCAGCCGCGGTAAGTCTTGGAACAGACAGGGTCCTTGCTGGAGCAGGTCCCTTCTTAGAGGTAGAGGCCCCGGATCCTCCGTGAGCATCTCTTGAAGTTCCGGTTACCAAGTCCTTCTTGGCCAATCCGGAGCCACGAATATAGTGCTTACTCCTCTCCATCTTATAATTCTCAGTACCTTGGGTATGAGAGGCAGAGGAGGGAACACATACACTGACTGGTACACCCACTGTGTTACCAGAGCGTCTACAGCTATTGCCTGAGGGTCCCTTGACCTGGCGCAATACTTGTCGAGTTTTATAAACATGTGGAAGACTTCTGGGTGAAGTCCCCACTCTCCCGGGTGGAGGTCGTGTCTGCTGAAGAAGTCTGCTTCCCAGTTGTCCACTCCCGGAATGAATACTGCTGACAGTGCTATCACATGATTTTCCGCCCAGCGAAGAATCGTTGCAGCTTCTGCCATTGCCCTCCTGCTTCTTGTGTCACCCTGTCTGTTTACGTGGGTGACTGCCGTGATGTTGTCCGAATGGATCAACTCCGAGTGACCTTGAAGCAGAGGTCTTGCTGAGCTTAGAGCATTGTAAATGGCCCTTAGCTTCAGGATATTTATGTGAAGTGATGTCTCCAGGCTTGACCATAAGCTCTGGAAATTCCTTCCCTGTGTGACTGCTCCCCAGCCTCGCAGGCTTGCATCCGTGGTCACCAGGACCCAGTCCTGAATGTGCGGCCCTCTAGAAGATGAGCACTCTGCAACCACCACAGGAGAGACACCCTTGTGCTTGGTGACAGCTTTATCCGCTGATGCATCTGAAGATGCGACCCGGACCATTTGTCCAGCAGGTCCCACTGGAAAGTTCTTGCGTGGAATCTGCCGAATGGGATTGCTTCGTAGGAAGCCACCATTTTTCCCAGAACCATTTCATTGATGTACTGAGACTTGGCTCGGTTATAGGAGGTTCCCGACTAGCTCGGATAACTCCCTGACTTTCTCCTCCGGGAGAAACACCTTTTTCTGGACTGTGTCCAGGATCATCCCTAAGAGCAATCTTTTGCAACATTTTAGCAACTATATCCTTTATAAGGTAGCACTTAGTTTCCTTGGTGCCTGAGAAGGATAATACAATGCAAATTATATCTGGAAATCATATATAATTCCCAGTTATAATACATACTGAAATAAGACTGCCATTGCTAATTAAATTCTAATAGAGACCCCAATCTTGGGTGGAATAGTACTACACCCACTGGCAGGCAGCACAAAGAATTTGCACATTAGACAAGGCTTATAGGGGTATTTGAATTAACATAGTGCGAACAATGGGTTATGTGGACCTGCCTGAAGTATAATACACGACTAATACTGATCTGCTTGAGATAAATAAAATCAATCCCAAAAGTGTATGATATACCATTTGTGAATACATTATATCCTTTGATGCTAATCGGTGTGCTGACAGCACAGAACTGAGAGCACAAGCCTAAAAAAGACACTAGAAAATTTCCAGGAAGTTTTCTGAACATCACTACACAAGTGCATTAGTGTGAAACAGGCTCCTATGTAAAAAACCACAAACTTGATATGAATATTTGCAGTTAAGCAAACACAATAGATATAAAAATTATTCACCAATGCTGACAGCTTAGACTGAGAGCGCAAAGTGGATATTTGTGGATTATTGACTGAATACAGTCACGCTGACAGCTGAGACTGAGAGCGAGGAGTCCTGTCTGCTAGGAAGTAGTGTACGGTGATTTCATCAGACGATATACCATTAATACATACACGGCAGGATTTAACCACCCTGTAATAAGGACTTAAGGATTACAAAGGTGGTATTACGGATCTCAAGTGGTATCCGGCAGATCTGTTCTGGTACACTGGTTTTACAGATACCAACAAATATTGTATTTCTGACATACAATTCAGGCTCAATTTACGGTCAATTTAATAAAGAGATCACATTCTGACAGTTTCAAAGCTTTAATAGAAAAGGTCATAGAACCTGGAATATAGTCAAAACAATTATATATAGATACAAGACATAGCATAGCACAGTGGGCTTAGAGAGTGTGGGTTTTTAATGTTACATGTTACACTTTGTCTCACATTTGTCTTCAACATTTTAATATTTCACAGTACTTGGCTTTTTAACCAATAATACTAATAAAAGTTAAATTTTATTAAACATATTTTGTCTGAGTGCGCCACCTAAAGTCCAATTCTTCCCTTTCCTTTTAAATCAGTTTCTTATATTGGCAACAATATAATCAGTGGCAGCACCCCCCTAGATTGACCAGTTATTAGGCATTACATCATATGATGGGGTATTCTATAATAATATTGAACTAATTTCTATACTAGTGCAGTAGTTCTCCCACTTCCTTTTCCCCCACAATTACTTTCATCCCTAAGAACAGAAGACGAGTCGTCGGAATCAGCTGCGATTTTGGAATATTGAGAATCCAATCGTGCTGCCGCAACACTACCTGAGATAGTGCTACACCGACCTCCAACTGTTCCCTGGATCTTACCCTTATCAGGGAATCGCCCAAGTAAGGGATAACTAAAATTCCCTTCCTTCGAAGGAGTATCATCATTTCGGCCATTACCTTGGTAAAGACCCGGGGTGCCGTGGACCATCCCTACGGCAGCGTCTGAAACTGATAGTGACAGTTCTGTACCATAAACCTGAGGTACCCTTGGTGAGAAGGGTAAATTTTAACATGAAGGTAAGCATCCTTGATGTCCCGAGACATCATGTAGTCCCCTTCTTCCAGGTTCGCAATCACTGCTCTGAGTGACTCAATCTTGAATTTGAACCTCCGTATGTAAGTGTTCAAGATTTTAGATTTAGAATCGGTCTCACCGAGCCGTCCGGCTTCGGTACCACAACAGTGTGGAATAATACCCCGTTCCCTGTTGCAGGAGGGGTACCTTGATTATCACCTGCTGGGAATACAGCTTGTGAATGGCTTCCAAAACTGCCTCCCTGTCAGAAGGAGACATCGTTAAAGCCGACTTTAGGAAACGGCGAGGGGGAGACGTCTCGAATTCCAATTTGTACCCCTGAGATATCACCTGAAGGATCCAGGGGTTTACTTGCGAGTGAGCCCACTGCGCGCTGAAATTCATTGAGACGGGCCCCCACCGTGCCTGATTCTGCTTGTAAAGCCCCAGCGTCATACTGAGGGCTTAGCAGAGGCGGGAGAGGGTTTCTGTTCCTGGGAACTGGCTGATTTCTGCAGCCTATTTCCTCTCCCTCTGTCACGGGGCAGAAATGAGGAACCTTTTGCCCGCTTGCCTACGAAAAGACTGCGCCTGATAATACGGCGTCTTCTTATGTTGAGAGGCGACCTGGGGTACAAACGTGGATTTCCCAGCTGTTGCCGTGGCCACCAGGTCTGAAAAGACCGACCCCAAATAACTCCTCCCCTTAATAAGGCAATACTTCCAAATGCCGTTTTGGAATCCGACTCACCTGACCACTGTCGTGTCCATAACCCTCTACTGGCAGAAATGGACAACGCACTTAGACTTGATGCCAGTCGGCAAATATTCCGCTGTGCATCACGCATATATAGAAATGCATCTTTTAAATGCTCTATAGGCAATAATATACTGTCCCTATCTAGGGGATCAATATTTTCAGTCAGGGAATCCGACCACGCCAACCCAGCACTGCACATCCAGGCTGAGGCGATTGCTGGTCGCAGTATAACACCAGTATGTGTGTAAATACATTTTAGGATACCCTCCTGCTTTCTATCAGCAGGATCCTTAAGGGCGGCCATCTCAGGAGAGGGTAGAGCCCTTGTTCTTACAAGCGTGTGAGCGCTTTATCCACCCTAGGGGGTGTTTCCCAACGCACCCTAACCTCTGGCGGGAAAGGATATAATGCCAATAACATTTTAGAAATTATCAGTTGTTATCGGGGGAAACCCACGCATCATCACACACCTCATTTAATTTCTCAGATTCAGGAAAACTACAGGTAGTTTTTCCTCACCGAACATAATACCCCTTTTTGGTGGTACTTGTATTATCAGAAATGTGTAAAACATTTTTCATTGCCTCAATCATGTAACGTGTGGCCCTACTGGAAGTCACATTTGTCTCTTCACCGTCGACACTGGAGTCAGTATCCGTGTCGGCGTCTATATCTGCCATCTGAGGTAACGGGCGCTTTAGAGCCCCTGACGGCCTATGAGACGTCTGGACAGGCACAAGCTGAGTAGCCGGCTGTCTCATGTCAACCACTGTCTTTTATACAGAGCTGACACTGTTACGTAATTCCTTCCAACAGTTCATCCACTCAGGTGTCGACCCTCTAGGGGGTGACATCACTATTATAGGCAATCTGCTCCGTCTCCACATCATTTTTCTCCTCATACATGTCGACACAAACGTACCGACACACAGCACACACACAGGGAATGCTCTGATAGAGGACAGGACCCCACTAGCCCTTTGGGGAGACAGAGGGAGAGTTTGCCAGCACACACCAGAGCGCTATATATATACAGGGATAACCTTATATAAGTGTTTTTCCCCTTATAGCTGCTGTAATTTTTAATACTGCGCGTAATTAGTGCCCCCTCTCTTTTTTAACCCTTTCTGTAGTGTAGTGACTGCAGGGGAGAGCCAGGGAGCTTCCCTCCAACGGAGCTGTGAGGGAAAATGGCGCCAGTGTGCTGAGGAGATAGGCTCCGCCCCCTTCTCGGTGGCCTTATCTCCCGTTTTTTTGTGTATTTTGGCAGGGGTTAAATTCATCCATATAGCCCAGGAGCTATATGTGATGCATTTTTTGCCATCCAAGGTGTTTTTATTGCTGCTCAGGGCGCCCCCCCCCCCCCCAGCGCCCTGCACCCTCAGTGACCGGAGTGTGAAGTGTGCTGAGAGCAATGGCGCACAGCTGCAGTGCTGTGCGCTACCTTGTTGAAGACAGGACGTCTTCTGCCGCCGATTTTCCGGACCTCTTCTGTCTTCTGGCTCTGTAAGGGGGCCGGCGGCGCGGCTCTGGGACCTATCCATGGCTGGGCCTGTGATCGGTCCCTCTGGAGCTAATGTCCAGTAGCCTAAGAAGCCCAATCCACTCTGCACGCAGGTGAGTTCGCTTCTTCTCCCCTTAGTCCCTCGATGCAGTGAGCCTGTTGCCAGCAGGTCTCACTGAACATAAAAAACCTAAAACTAAACTTTTCACTAAGCAGCTCAGGAGAGCCACCTAGTGTGCACCCTTCTCGTTCGGGCACAAAAATCTAACTGAGGCTTGGAGGAGGGTATTAGGGGGAGGAGCCAGTGCACACCAGGTAGTTCTAAAGCTTTACTTTTGTGCCCAGTCTCCTGCGGAGCCGCTATTCCCCATGGTCCTTACGGAGTCCCCAGCATCCACTTAGGACGTTAGAGAAATATAAAATACATGTCAGTATAGCATGCACATATTGACTGTAATTCTATGCAATTAAGGATACAAATCCCTTAATATGATGTGCTATACCTTTTGCACAGTGGGTGGGTGGGCTGGCAGCAGTGTCCAGCCACAGAGAAGACAATAGCTCCCTCCTCCCTCCCTCTGTGAGGAGAGTGTGTGTGTGTGTGTGCGTGTGTGTGTGTGTGTGTGTGTGTGTGTGTGTGTGTGCACCATCCGCACAGCTGTCACAGAAAATAGCTTGGGACAGGAAGTTGCACTTCCGTGAGTAGAGGCCGCACGGCGCACAGGGGGACACTAGGGGAGCGGCCCCGCTCACAGGCAGAGCCGATTGGGAGGGGGTATAAGGGTAAACAGGGCAACTACATCTGCCCACCCCACCCAGAGTGACAACAGAGAGGCAGAAAAAGCGGGAGAGGAGGAGAGACAGGAGGGAGGGGATCCCCGCCACAACCACTTCCGGCTGCGGCAGGGCAGAAATGAAAGGGGTGAGAGCGGATATGACTGTCCCCGCCCCATAGTGTCCTCCGATAATACCAGCCCATTGTGACAGGTGCTGCTGCTGTCTTTGCAGTAGCTTCTTTCAGTGCTAAAACACGCTGTGGGTTCCCTGATTTAGTCCCGCAGCAGCAGCAACAATTGACTCATCAGGACAGCGCCCCCTTAAGTTCAGCGCCCGGGTCAAATGCCCCACTAGCCCCCCCCCCCCCTAGTTGCGGCCCTGGTACAGTGCTTTCCTCACCTTGTTATATCTTTTAAAGATAAGACCTGTTGGGTGTCTCTGTATCAATAAAGGCAATAAACAAATATAGTTTGAATGTTTCTATCTTAGGTCACTTCTGTTTCTGTGTCTTGAGTCAAAATCCTTTCACACATACAGCAAAAACCCAGGATTTTGCATGGGAACGCGCATCAACACGGGTTTTTGACATGTGTGAAAGCAAACTGCCAGGGCTGAAACTCAGGAATATGCAGGCTTGATAGACACAGCAATTTCCCGAGTCGACTAATGAAGAGGTATCAGAGGTTGAAGCGCCGGCAGCAATGGCTATTGGCAGTTGCTCAGCTATGACTCTATGTAAACACTGATCCAAACTTTTTCACTTATGTACATCCATGCAGCCAAATATACATGGAATGAAACGCCCGCGTTTCTGTATTTTTAAGTGAAAGAGGTGTTTGTGTGTGTTTAAGTGAAAGAGGCGTGTGTTTTTAAGTGAAAGAGGTGTGTGATTTTAAGTGAAAGAGGCATGTGTTTTTAAGTGAAAGAGGCGTTTGTGTGTTTTTAAGTGAAAGGCATTTGTGTGTGTTTAAGTGAAAGAGGCATTTGTGTGTTTTTAAGTGAAAGAGGTGTTTGTGTGTTTTAAGTGAAAGAGGCGCTACTGTGTTTTTAAGTGAAAAAGGCATTTGTGTGTTTTTAAGTGAAAGAGGCGTTTGTGTGTGTTTACATGAAAGAGGCATTTGTGTGTGTTTAAGTGAAAGAGGCGTGTGTATATGTTTAAGTGAAAGAGGCGTTTGTGTGTGTGTTTAATTTAAAGAGGCGTTTGTGTGTTTTTTATATATATCTGCACACCACTGCGCCAAAGCATCTCCATTGGGACCCGCTGGTGGGTGAGAGAGTACTGTAGGTGTGCTAAAAAGGTATGCTGGTGTCTATTTTATTGTGATGACTGACTTGGAGTGCCGTCCACTTTGCTTATTAATCTATATTACTATTGGGAAAGGCTCCTGAGCACGCTGCTACTGTTCACCCTGAGTGCAAGATAGCTACATATGGTGTGTGTGTGTGTGTGTGTGTGTGTGTGTGTATATATGTAGGTGGGGCACCAACATTTATCATGCCTCCGGGCGACTGGGGAAAACTTACGCCACTGGGCCAGAGTGCTTTATTGTAGTAATACTAACCACTATGCCAAACATGCTGCCCACATGCTATTTAGGTATAACATACTTAAGTTAAAATATAGGTTTCAAATTGTGTGTATATCTGCCAGTCGCAGATCTACATTTTTGGGGCCCTGAAGCTTGAACTGTTATGTGGGCCCTTTTGCAACCAGCAATAACAGGGCAATATCCAACAAGGTCCAAAGGGCCTTGCTGCCCTTGCTAGGACCTCGAGACCTAAATGGCGGAGAACAGGGTAGAGTCCTTGAAAATGGGTCATACAGTGAAATCTTTTTACCTGCCCATGTTTGCAGGGACAGGTCAGGTATTTGGCACGTGAGAGAGTCTATGGAGGCAGATGTGGTGGGTGACAGGTAGAGAGTCTGTGAGGCAGGTCTGGTTACAGCAACCCCCCATCCCACCCCAAGAATCAACTAACATCACCCCCATTCAGGAATCACCTCACAGGCACCCTCATTAACTTCATTAATCACCTCAGAGCACTCTCTTTCCACCCCCACTATTAAATAAACACCTGACAGCACACACCGCTCAGCGACAACAATTTTACCTTATTAGACGTCTCCTTGTCCCTGGCTCCTTCTCACCTTTCATTGCTCCCAGCCTCCTTCCTAGGACGGGCCCTCTCAGGCACTGCCATTCCTGGGAATATCACAAAGAGAAGCTCTGAAGGGTGTTGGGATTGGTAGTTTAAAACAAATACACATTTCACACTATTTACAGAGATAGACTACAACTCCCAGCAGCTCCCGTGGTACTAAGTGACACACATCCAAGCTGCAATAGCAGCTATGCTGTACTAGAAACCTGGTTGTTATGGTGTTATTGGTGATGAGCTGTAACCATACAGTACAATTAAAAACAGGAGGTGAAAATGGGCTTCTCCGGGATTAGGGTCCTTGAAGCTTAAACTTCATTAGTTCCATAGTAAATCTGCCCTGATGTATGCACAATGCAACAAATACTATGTAGTTTACATTTTTATGTGGGACAAATGGAGTTATCTGCAATTCTACATCAACTCCTTAGTAGCACTGTAAGAGGCATGCCACTTGGCACATCTCCCTCTTTTCTCCACAGCATTGCAACAAAAAATGAGAAACTATACTAGCCCCTACTTGGCAAACACAACTATGAACATAGAGTAGTCAATTTATTATGTAAAGTATTATTGTGCATGAATAGCTCATAAGTTTTCCTGCATACAGGAATTTGCCTTTACTGTGAATCAGATTCCGACTGAGAATTACTTGGGGTTATTAAGTAATAGATGGGAAACTCTCCGCACGGTTACTGTGCGTGGTGAGAGAATGACCGGCCTTTAATGTTCCCACTCTATACACTCTATATGGAACAGTTATGTTATTCAACAAGGATGGAAGACGCATCAATCATCTGGGCCAGCCCAGTTCCCACAGGGATCTGCTCTTAGGTATTTACAATTACATACAGATCCACCTATTCCTAAATCATGTTTGAAGAATGAATTTTGGTCTTATTTCTAAACTGAAGCAACGCTGTAGATTCCACTCAGCATCTCTGGATAATGTGTTCCAATTCCTAACAACTATAACACATTTACCATATGTCATTGAAATCTTTCTTTGTATAGCTTAAGCCCATTTTGCTTACTAACTTTCCCTTAATGGCCTTGCTGAATGATTGTACATCACTCCCCCTAAGTATCTGTAGCAACGTAAAGAAGAGCCACAGTACAATGCACATTACATTGTTCTAGCAGGCTGCATAGCGCTAGTAGGGAGAGCACACCTGTCAGTCCATTAGGTTTTCTGCACGTAATCAACTTAATGCATTTTATTCCTACACAATACAGTTTCCATACTTTGCGGTCACCCTCCTCTTGTCTCTGCAGCTTCTCATGTCCCATTATGATTATCAATGTGGTACATCTGCTACATATCTAAATTCCACATAACTGAAGTTAAGGATGAACTCCATCAAAACTTACTAAGTGCACTATGCATAAAAATAGTATCAATTAATATTTATGCCTTCAATTGGTACTGATTAGGAAAAATATTCATCCCTGGTTTAGTCATGAATTCTTACCACTAATCAACTTTAAATATGATGGAATGTCATTTGACATAAAATCTAATGTTATTAATTAGAGATACAAAATAACCATTAAATATGAAATCCTATCTATCTATCTATCTATCTATCTATCTATCTATCTATCTATCTATCTATCTATCTATCTATCTATCTATCTATCGCTTGTCACTACCCATTTGTGATTGCAGAATAAAGCTTTTAACCCCATCTATTTGGAGGACGAGTGGGACATATACCTTTAAAACGAGTGGGACTCGTCATCCGCAGCAAAGTTGCCCCTGGCTACTTACCGGAGGGGATTCTGATACTTCATTAGGACCATGCAGCCAGAATCACTTTTTTCCATTTTAAAAGCATTGCTAGGGATTGGAGGAGGGAATGTACAGTTAAGGCCCGTACACACTAGACGAGAATGTAAAATATATCGCTCAGAAGGGCCAATCTGAGCGAAATCTTTTACAATCTCGTCTAGTGTGTACACTCAATGTCGTTAACGATGTGTGCTTCTGTGCATCGCTATCGACCCCCTCGCTCGTCTGAACATGTACAAACAAAGGAGGTCCTCGTTAACGCCAGCCATGCTGCATGGGCGTCGTTCCACCCGCGGCCCCCCCACCTTCCCCGCCGTCGCTCTTTTCCCCGCTGGCATCGGCAAGTGTGTATGCCCTTGCCGATGCCAGCACTTCGCCGGGTCCCCACTGCTGCTAATATCGGCATTGGTGGGAGTCACTTAGTGTGTATGGGCCTTAAGTCCCTCTATCTCTACCTCCAGGTGAACTAGTGTATACCACCTCTTCATCCAAATCACCAAACGTCACCAACCCTACCTCACCTTCTTTCTCCCTTTTGTCTAGATTCATACCTGGAATCCCAGAACACATGCAAAAGCTCACCTGGCACATACTTAATATGGTAAAATGACAGATTGCATGGAAATAGCAAATACTACCTTCCCTCGTCTCCATTAAAGAAGCAATACTCTTTGCCAACCAGCTGGAGCATATCTCTAGTATTATAGATAATAAAATTACTTCCTTTTCCTGTAACTGGTTACCTTGGCTTAGTTATTACAATGCCCCTCCCCCAAATCTTTGCGCTTGTAGCAAATAGCAACTAGCTCATTTTTATTTTTATTGTCCCTGACATTGGTTCTATTTTCAGAGAGGGTCTTTTTTATTGTACAGATGTGTCCTCTCTCATCGTTGTTGCAGTCACATTAAACAGACCTTCTAGCCGTGCGTAGTCTTGAGTGTGTTTACTAACGCATCTTTTTGTGCATCCCCCCCGAAAATCTGTCTTATTTGCATTGCTATGCAAATTATACGCACAAGCAGACTCTGCTGATTAAAATTATATGCGGCGTGCCTATATTCTGTGTGCGACTGCAGCTGTATCTGCATAGGGAATGCTAAGTTAACGTTAGCAGAGCTGCCCGGGAACTGCCGGCTCACTCACACCAGGCATCTCGTGCTGCATGACGTATTGAGGCTAGATGTATTAGTACACATCTGTACTTCTCTCATTTGTCTGCTATTGTGTCTGCTCCTTGTTTGGATGTGTTTTTGTTCTTGTACTTTCATTAAACTGAGAAAGGTAAAATAAAAAAAATAAAAAATTAAAATGAAAGTGCAGATTGTTTGTCAAATCCTATACAAACACTCAGAATCTTACTTCTGACTACTGTATAATGGAATGGAAAGGACGATTACTGGCGAAACAAGACCACAAAGTATTTCTTTATGGTGCTTATGAGACAAAAAAAAACAACACGTTTGGTTTTAGTTCCCTGTCTTGAAAATTGGGGGTAATTCCAAGTTGATCGCAGCAGGAAATTTTTTAGCAGTTGGGCAAAACCATGTGCACTGCAGGGGAGGCAGATATAACATGTGCAGAGAGAGTTAGATTTGGGTGTGGTGTGTTCAATCTGCAATCTAAATTGCAGTGTAAAAATAAAGCAGCCAGTATTTACCCTGCACAGAAACAAAATAACCCACCCAAATCTAACTCTCTCTGCACGTTATATCTGCCTCCCCTGCAGTGCACATGGGGGGTAATTCCAGTGCCGTTTCTTGCAGTGGGCGAGCCATGCAACCGCACGGGGCGCCCGCCGCGGCACTTGCTGAGCACTTTCAAACCCCCTCCCCTCTCCTCCCGAGTGCCCAGCTCGGGGGGCGGGGTTTCGCGGAATGACGCGTTTGCGTCGTGACGTCATGACGCGAAACCCCGCCCCCCGAGCTGGGCACTCGGGAGGAGGGAGAAGGGGGAGCCAAGCCGCCCAGCGATGCGCAGACGAGGGAGAGGCGGCTGAAGAGCGTGAAGAACCGCTTCAAATGTAAGTCAGCCCCTCTCCCTCTCTCTCTCTCCCTCCCCCCCACCACCACCTGCCATACTGTGTAAAATGGGGACACCTGTCTGCCGGAATGTGTAAAATGGGGACACCTGTCTACCGGAATGTGTAAAATGGGGACACTTGCCTGCCAGAATGTGTAAAATGGGGACACTTGCCTGCCGGAATGTGTAAAATGGGGACACCTGTCTGCCGCAATGTGTAAAATGGGGACACTTGCCTGCCGTAATGTGTAAAATGGGGACACTTGCCTGCCGTAATGTGTAAAATGGGGACACTTGCCTGCCGGAATGTGTAAAATGGGGACACTTGCCTGCCGTACTGTGTAAAATGGGGGCACGTGCCTGCCGGAATGTGTAAAATGGGGACTCCTATCTGCCGCAATGTGTAAAATGGGGACACTTGCCTGCCGTAATGTGTAAAATGGGGACACTTGCCTGCCGGAATGTGTAAAATGGGAACACTTGCCTGCCGGAATGTGTAAAATGGGGGCACGGGCATGCCGCAATGTGTAAAATGGGGACACTTGCCTGCCGTAATGTGTAAAATGGGGACACTTGCCTGCCGGAATGTGTAAAATGGGGACACCTGTCTGCCGCAATGTGTAAAATGGGGACACTTGCCTGCCGGAATGTGTAAAATGGGGGCACGTGCCTGCCGCAATGTGTAAAATGGGGACACTTGCCTGCCATGCTGTGTAAAATGGGGGCACGTGCCTGCCGCAATGTGTAAAATGGGGACACTTTCCTGCCGCAATGTGTAAAATGGGGACACTTTCCTGCCGCAATGTGTAAAATGGGGACACTTGCCTGCCGTACTGTGTAAAATGGGGGCACGTGCCTGCCGCAATGTGTAAAATGGGGACACTTGCCTGTTGTACTGTGTAAAATGGGGGCATGTGCCTACCGCAACGTGTAAAATCGGGACACTTTCCTGCCGCAATGTGTAAAATGGGGGCACGTGCCTGCCGCAATGTGTAAAATGGGGACACTTGCCTGTTGTACTGTGTAAAATGGGGGCATGTGCCTGCCGCAACGTGTAAAATCGGGACACTTTCCTGCTGCAATGTGTAAAATGGGGACACGTGCCTGCCGCAATGTGTAAAATGGGGGCACGTGCCTGCCGCAATGTGTAAAATGGGGACACTTGCCTGCCATGCTGTGTAAAATGGGGGCACGTGCCTGCCGCAATGTGTAAAATGGGGACACTTTCCTGCCGCAATGTGTAAAATGGGGACACTTTCCTGCCGCAATGTGTAAAATGGGGACACTTGCCTGCCGTACTGTGTAAAATGGGGGCACGTGCCTGCCGCAATGTGTAAAATGTGGACACTTGCCTGTTGTACTGTGTAAAATGGGGGCATGTGCCTGCCGCAACGTGTAAAATGGGGACACTTTCCTGCCGCAATGTGTAAAATGGGGGCACGTGCCTGCCGCAATGTGTAAAATGGGGACACTTGCTTTCCGTGCTGTGTAAAATGGGGACAAAAGAAAAACACACAAAAAGATACCAAGTATCACCTGGCGCCAATTATTTGCTCAATCTTTAAACTGTCTGCTGCTATTCTATATCGAAGGGGCTACTTTCCCCTTCAAACACCAAACAACTCCAAAAAGATTCAGAAAGCGCTGACAGAGTTATTTAAAAGTAAATCTTTTTTATTTATTAATAAACTATTTTTACTCACTAAAAGAATACATGTATATACTCATAAAAATATCTCCCTGTGGACCAATTACACCAAAGATAAAAAAAAGCAGTTTCTACACAGTCTATGATTATTCACTAACTCAATTTATCCTTTGCCTTCACATATTCCTTTATTTATCCTATATAACCTGCATGATATAAAACCACTTTTAATAAATCACAATATCTCCTGATCACATTGATTGCGGCATATATGTTTCTAACTTAATTATAATCAGTCCTTCAATATAGATATAGATATTCCGTGCTTGGAAACAGTCCTTTCCTGCCAAGTTAATACTTGGTCTATAAGTTGGTTTTGTACTTTACCAAGCAGAAAGCGGATTAATTGTTAGTTTGCCGACCAAGAAGGAAATATGCAAATTAACTTGGAATAGTTCCTGTGCTGGTTTAATAAAAGCAGATCTTGTTTATGCATGCATATATATATGGATAATTTTCTGCAGAGTTTAAAATATGCAATTGCTTTTAAGCATGGCCTTGCTAATTTAAGACAGGTGATTTACCACATCCTCATTGTAGGCACGGATTTTCGTTTTCTCCCGGCTCTGGTGCTATGAACCCTTATTGTAAGCCTTATCCGGAGGTCTGTCCAGTACCAAACTTTAGATGCTGTGCGGCCAATCTTAGCAGTGTGGTCTCACCGAGCAGTTCAAACTGAGACGCGTTTCCCCGCCTTACGAGAGCTCCGTAATTCAGCGGCTTCTTCAGTCAGTGTCACTTAGCATGGCCATGCTTAAAAGCAATTGCATATTTTAAACTCTGCAGAAAATTATCCATATATATATATGCATGCATAAACAAGATCTGCTTTTATTAAACCAGCACAGGAACTATTCCAAGTTAATTTGCATATTTCCTTCTTGGTCGGCAAACTAACAATTAATCCGCTTTCTGCTTGGTAAAGTACAAAACCAACTTATAGACCAAGTATTAACTTGGCAGGAAAGGACTGTTTCCAAGCACGGAATATCTATATCTATATTGAAGGACTGATTATAATTAAGTTAGAAACATATATGCCGCAATCAATGTGATCAGGAGATATTGTGATTTATTAAAAGTGGTTTTATATCATGCAGGTTATATAGGATAAATAAAGGAATATGTGAAGGCAAAGGATAAATTGAGTTAGTGAATAATCATAGACTGTGTAGAAACTGCTTTTTTATCTTTGGTGTAATTGGACGACAGGGAGATATTTTTATGAGTATATACTAGAGATGTGCACTTGAAATTTTTCGGGTTTTGTGTTTTGGTTTTGGGTTCGGTTCCGCGGCCGTGTTTTGGGTTCGACCGCGTTTTGGCAAAACCTCACCTAATTTTTTTTGTCGGATTCGGGTGTGTTTTGGATTCGGGTGTTTTTTTCAAAAAAACCTAAAAAACAGCTTAAATCATAGAATTTGGGGGTCATTTTGATCCCAAAGTATTATTAACCTCAAAAACCATAATTTCCACTCATTTTCAGTCTATTCTGAATACCTCACACCTCACAATATTATTTTTAGTCCTAAAATTTGCACCGAGGTCGCTGGATGACTAAGCTAAGCGACCCTAGTGGCCGACACAAACACCTGGCCCTTCTTGGAGTGGCACTGCAGTGTCACGCAGGATGGCCCTTCCAAAAAACACTCCCCAAACAGCACATGACGCAAAGAAAAAAAGAGGCGCAATGAGGTAGCTGTGTGAGTAAGATAAGCGACCCTAGTGGCCGACACAAACACCTGGCCCATCTAGGAGTGGCACTGCAGTGTCAAGCAGGATGGCCCTTCCAAAAAACACTCCCCAAACAGCACATGACGCAAAGAAAAAAAGAGGCGCAATGAGGTAGCTGTGTGAGTAAGCTAAGCGACCCTAGTGGCCGACACAAACACCTGGCCCATCTAGGAGTGGCACTGCAGTGTCACGCAGGATGGCCCTTCCAAAAAACACTCCCCAAACAGCACATGCCGCAAAGAAAAAAAGAGGCGCAATGAGGTAGCTGTGTGAGTAAGCTAAGCGACCCTAGTGGCCGACACAAACACCTGGCCCATCTAGGAGTGGCACTGCAGTGTCACGCAGGATGGCCCTTCCAAAAAACACTCCCCAAACAGCACATGACGCAAATAAAAATGAAAGAAAAAAGAGGTGCAAGATGGAATTGTCCTTGGGCCCTCCCACCCACCCTTATGTTGTATAAACAGGACATGCACACTTTAACCAACCCATCATTTCAGTGACAGGGTCTGCCACACGACTGTGACTGAAATGACGGGTTGGTTTGGACCCCCACCGAAAAAGAAGCAATTAATCTCTCCTTGCACAAACTGGCTCTACAGAGGCAAGATGTCCACCTCATCATCATCCTCCGATATATCACCGTGTACATCCCGCTCCTCACAGATTATCAATTCGTCCCCACTGGAATCCACCATCTCAGCTCCCTGTGTACTTTGTGGAGGCAATTGCTGCTGGTCAATGTCTCCACGGAGGAATTGATTATAATTCATTTTAATGAACATCATCTTCTCCACATTTTCTGGAAGTAACCTCGTACGCCGATTGCTGACAAGGTGAGCGGCGGCACTAAACACTCTTTCGGAGTACACACTTGTGGGAGGGCAACTTAGGTAGAATAAAGCCAGTTTGTGCAAGGGCCTCCAAATTGCCTCTTTTTCCTGCCAGTATAAGTACGGACTGTCTGACGTGCCTACTTGGATGCGGTCACTCATATAATCCTCCACCATTCTTTCAATGGTGAGAGAATCATATGCAGTGACAGTAGACGACATGTCCGTAATCGTTGTCAGGTCCTTCAGTCTGGACCAGATGTCAGCATCAGCAGTCGCTCCAGACTGCCCTGCATCACCGCCAGCGGGTGGGCTCGGAATTCTGAGCCTTTTCCTCGCACCCCCAGTTGCGGGAGAATGTGAAGGAGGAGATGTTGACAGGTCGCGTTCCGCTTGACTTGACAATTTTGTCACCAGCAGGTCTTTGAACCCCAGCAGACTTGTGTCTGCCGGAAAGAGAGATCCAAGGTAGGTTTTAAATCTAGGATCGAGCACGGTGGCCAAAATGTAGTGCTCTGATTTCAACAGATTGACCACCCGTGAATCCTTGTTAAGCGAATTAAGGGCTCCATTTATTTATTATTTATTTATTAACAGTTTCTTATATAGCGCAGCATATTCCGTTGCGCTTTACAATTAGAACAACAGTAATAGAACAAAACTGGGTAAAAACAGACAGACAGAGGTAGGAAGGCCCTGCTCGCAAGCTTACAATCTATAGGGAAATTAAGGGCTCCATCCACAAGTCCCACATGCCTAGCGGAATCGCTCCCTTTTAGCTCCTCCTTCAATGCCTCCAGCTTCTTCTGCAAAAGCCTGATGAGGGGAATGACCTGACTCAGGCTGGCAGTGTCTGAACTGACTTCACGTGTGGCAAGTTCAAAAGGTTGCAGAACCTTGCACAACGTTGAAATCATTCTCCACTGCGCTTGAGACAGGTACATTCCACCTCCTATATCGTGCTTAATTGTATAGGCTTGAATGGCCTTTTGCTGCTCCTCCAACCTCTGAAGCATATATAGGGTTGAATTCCACCTCGTTACCACTTCTTGCTTCAGATGATGGCAGGGCAGGTTCAGGCTTTTTTGGTGGTGCTCCAGTCTTCTGTACGTGGTGCCTGTACGCCGAAAGTGTCCCGCAATTCTTCTGGCCACCGACAGCATCTCTTGCACGCCCCTGTCGTTTTTTTTAAAATTCTGCACCAAATTCAAGGTATGTGCAAAACATGGGACGTGCTGGAATTTGCCCATATTTAATGCACACACAATATTGCTGGCGTTGTCCGATGCCACAAATCCACAGGAGAGTCCAATTGGGGTAAGCCATTCCGCGATGATCTTCCTCAGTTGCCGTAAGAGGTTTTTAGCTGTGTGCGTATTCTGGAAACCGGTGATACAAAGCGTAGCCTGCCTAGGAAAGAGTTGGCGTTTGCGAGATGCTGCTACTGGTGCCGCCGCTGCTGTTCTTGCGGCGGGAGTCCATACATCTACCCAGTGGGCTGTCACAGTCATATAGTCCTGACCCTGCCCTGCTCCACTTGTCCACATGTCCGTGGTTAAGTGGACATTGGGTACAACTGCATTTTTTAGGACACTGGTGAGTCTTTTTCTGACGTCCGTGTACATTCTCGGTATCGCCTGCCTAGAGAAGTGGAACCTAGATGGTATTTGGTAACGGGGGCACACTACCTCAAGAAATTGTCTAGTTCCCTGTGAACTAACGGCGGATACCGGACGCACGTCTAACACCAACATAGTTGTCAAGGCCTCAGTTATCCGCTTTGCAACAGGATGACTGCTGTGATATTTCATCTTCCTCGCAAAGGACTGTTGGACAGTCAATTGCTTGGTGGAAGTAGTAAAAGTGGGCTTACGACTTCCCCTCTGGGATGACCATCGACTCCCAGCAGCAACAACAGCAGCGCCAGCAGCAGTAGGCGTTACACGCAAGGATGCATCGGAGGAATCCCAGGCAGGAGAGGACTCGTCAGAATTGCCAGTGACATGGCCTGCAGGACTATTGGCATTCCTGGGGAAGGAGGAAATTGACACTGAGGGAGTTGGTGGGGTGGTTTGCGTGAGCTTGGTTACAAGAGGAAGGGATTTAGTGGTCAGTGGACTGCTTCCGCTGTCGCCCAAAGTTTTTGAACTTGTCACTGACTTATTATGAATGCGCTGCAGGTGACGTATAAGGGAGGATGTTCCGAGGTGGTTAACGTCCTTACCCCTACTTATTACAGCTTGACAAAGGCAACACACGGCTTGACAAATGTTGTCCGCATTTCTGTTGAAATACTTCCACACCGAAGAGCTGATTTTTTTGGTATTTTCACCAGGCATGTCAACGGCCATATTCCTCCCACGGACAACAGGTGTCTCCCCGGGTGCCTGACTTAAACAAATCACCTCACCATCAGAATCCTCCTTGTCAATTTCCTCCCCAGCGCCAGCAACACCCATATCCTCCTCATCCTGGTGTACTTCAACACTGACATCTTCAATCTGACTATCAGGAACTGGACTGCGGGTGCTCCTTCCAGCACTTGCAGGGGGCGTGCAAATGGTGGAAGGCGCATGCTCTTCACGTCCAGTGTTGGGAAGGTCAGGCATCGCAACCGACACAATTGGACTCTCCTTGTGGATTTGGGATTTCGAAGAGCGCACAGTTCTTTGCTTGTGCTTTTGCCAGCTTGAGTCTTTTCATTTTTCTAGCGAGAGGCTGAGTGCTTCCATCCTCATGTGAAGCTGAACCACTAGCCATGAACATAGGCCAGGGCCTCAGCCGTTCCTTGCCACTCCGTGTGGTAAATGGCATATTGGCAAGTTTACGCTTCTCCTCCGACAATTTTATTTTAGATTTTGGAGTCCTTTTTTTACTGATATTTGGTGTTTTGGATTTTACATGCTCTGTACTAAGACATTGGGCATCGGCCTTGGCAGACGACGTTGATGGCATTTCATCGTCTCGGCCATGACTAGTGGCAGCAGCTTCAGCACGAGGTGGAAGTGGATCTTGATCTTTCCCTATTTTTGGAACCTCAACATTTTTGTTCTCCATATTTTAATAGGCACAACTAAAAGGCACCTCAGGTAAACAATGGAGATGGATGGATACTAGTATACAATTATGGATGGACGAGCGACTGCAGACACAGAGGTAGCTACAGCCGTGGACTACCGTACTGTGTCTGCTGCTAATATAGACTGGATGATAATGAGATGAAATTAATATATATATATAATATCACTAGTACTGCAGCCGGACAGGTATATATATTTATTATGTAATGACTGATGACGGACCTGCTGGACACTGTCAGCTCAGCACCGCAGACTGCTACAGTAAGCTACTATAGTAGTATGTATCAAGAAGAAAGAAAAAAAAAAACCACGGGTAGGTGGTATACAATTATGGATGGACGAGCGACTGCCGACACAGAGGTAGCTACAGCCGTGGACTACCGTACTGTGTCTGCTGCTAATATAGACTGGATGATAATGAGATGAAATTTATATATATATATATAATATCACTAGTACTGCAGCCGGACAGGTATATATATTTATTATGTAATGACTGATGACGGACCTGCTGGACACTGTCAGCTCAGCACCGCAGACTGCTACAGTAAGCTACTATAGTAGTATGTCTCAAGAAAAAAAAAAAACCACGGGTAGGTGGTATACAATTATGGATGGACGAGCGACTGCCGACACAGAGGTAGCTACAGCCGTGGACTACCGTACTGTGTCTGCTGCTAATATAGACTGGATGATAATGAGATGAAATTAATATATATATATATATATATAATATCACTAGTACTGCAGCCGGACAGGTATATATATTTATTATGTAATGACGGACCTGCTGGACACTGTGAGCTCAGCACCGCAGACTGCTACAGTAAGCTACTATAGTAGTATGTATCAAGAAGAAAGAAAAAAAAAACCACGGGTACGTGGTATACAATTATGGATGGACGAGCGACTGCCGACACAGAGGTAGCTACAGCCGTGGACTACCGTACTGTGTCTGCTGCTAATATAGACTGGATGATAATGAGATGAAATTAATATATATATATATAATATCACTAGTACTGCAGCCGGACAGGTATATATATTTATTATGTAATGACTGATGACGGACCTGCTGGACACTGTCAGCTCAGCACCGCAGACTGCTACAGTAAGCTACTATAGTAGTATGTATCAAGAAGAAAGAAAAAAAAAACCACGGGTAGGTGGTATACAATTATGGATGGACGAGCGACTGCCGACACAGAGGTAGCTACAGCCGTGGACTACCGTACTGTGTCTGCTGCTAATATAGACTGGATGATAATGAGATGAAATTAATATATATATATATATATATAATATCACTAGTACTGCAGCCGGACAGGTATATATATTTATTATGTAATGACTGATGACGGACCTGCTGGACACTGTCAGCTCAGCACCGCAGACTGCTACAGTAAGCTACTATAGTAGTATGTATCAAGAAGAAAGAAAAAAAAAAAACACGGGTAGGTGGTATACAATTATGGATGGACGAGCGACTGCCGACACAGAGGTAGCTACAGCCGTGGACTACCGTACTGTGTCTGCTGCTAATATAGACTGGATGATAATGAGATGAAATTAATATATATATATATATAATATCACTAGTACTGCAGCCGGACAGGTATATATATTTATTATGTAATGACTGATGACGGACCTGCTGGACACTGTCAGCTCAGCACCGCAGACTGCTACAGTAAGCTACTATAGTATGTATCAAGAAGAAAGAAAAAAAAAAAACACGGGTAGGTGGTATACAATTATATATATATACAATTATATATATATATTAAACTGGTGGTGATTAATTAAACTGGTGGTCAGGTCACTGGTCACACTATCAGCAACTTGCAAGTAGTACTCCTAAGCAGACAATCACAATATACTGGTGGTCAGTGTGGTCACAATGGCAGTGTGGCTGGCACTCTGGCAGCAAAAGTGTGCACTGTACGTTAAAATATGTACTCCTGCTCTCAGACTCTAACTGCTCCCCACTGTCTCCCCCACAAGTCAGATATACATATACAGTCACACTACACTTCAGCAAGTAGTAGTACTCCTAAAAATGCTCCCCAAAATTACTAAATACTGTGTCTCTCTCTACTCTAGTCTCTTCTCTATAAACGGAGAGGACGCCAGCCACGTCCTCTCCCTATCAATCTCAAAGCACGTGTGAAAATGGCGGCGACGCGCGGCTCCTTATATAGAATCCGAGTCTCGCGATAGAATACGAGCCTCGCGAGAATCCGACAGCGGGATGATTACGTTCGGGCGCGCTCGGGTTAACCGAGCAAGGCGGGAGGATCCGAGTCGCTCGGACTCGTGAGAAAAAAGCTGAAGTTCGGGCGGGTTCGGATTCCGAGGAACCGAACCCGCTCATCTCTAGTATATACATGTATTCTTTTAGTGAGTAAAAATTGTTTATTAATAAATAAAAAAGATTTACTTTTAAATAACTCTGTCAGCGCTTTCTGAATCTTTTTGGAGTAAAATGGGGACACTTGCCTGCTGTAATGTGTAAAATGAGGACTTTTTTTTTTTTATCCTGTGGTGGCCGTGATGATGAGATCAGATGAGGCCATGCCCATCTTAACAAAGCAACGGCCATTTTAACGAGGCCACGCCCCCTCGCCGGGAGCGCGCGCACCTCCGGCGCGCGCATACTTTTCCTCTTTATATCTATGGGGAGGGCGCATTTTTTCTTATGTGAATGGGGGGGGGGGGGGGGGGGGGGCGCATTTTAAAATCTCGCACTGGGAGCCAAATTGGCTAGAAACGGCCCTGGATAATTCCAAGTTGATCGCAGCAGGAAATTTTTTAGCAGTTGGCCAAAACCATGTGCACTGCAGGGGAGGCAGATATAACATGTGCAGAAAGAGTTAGATTTGGGTGGGTTATTTTATTTCTGTGCAGGGTAAATACTGGCTGCTTTATTTTTATACTGCAAATTAGATTACAGATTGAACACACCACACCCAAATCTAACTCTCTCTGCATATGTTAAATCTGCCACAGCTGCAGTGCACATGGGGGGTCATTCCGAGTTGTTCGCTCGTTATTTTTTTCTCGCAACGGAGCGATTAGTCGCTAATGCGCATGCGCAATGTCTGCAGTGCGACTGCGCCAAGTAAATTTGCTATGCAGGTATTTTACTCACGGCATTACGAGGTTTTTTCTTCGTTCTGGTGATCGTAATGTGATTGACAGGAAGTGGGTGTTTCTGGGCGGAAACTGGCCGTTTTATGGGTGTGTGCGAAAAAACGCTACCGTTTCTGGGAAAAACGCGGGAGTGGCTGGAGAAACGGAGGAGTGTCTGGGCGAACGCTGGGTGTGTTTGTGACGTCAAACCAGGAACGACAAGCACTGAACTAATCGCAGATGCCGAGTAAGTGTGGAGTTACTCAGAAACTGCTAAGAGGTGTCTATTCGCTATTTTGCTAATCTTTCGTTCGCAATTTTGATAAGCTAAGATTCACTCCCAGTAGGCGGCGGCTTAGCGTGTGCAAAGCTGCTAAAAGCAGCTTGCGAGCGAACAACTCAGAATGACCCCCATGGTTTTGCCCAAACTGCTAAAAAATTTCCTGCTGCGATCAACTTGGCATTACCCCCATGGTTTTGCCCAAACTGCTAAAAAATTTCCTGCTGCGATCAACTTGGCATTACCCCCATGGTTTTGCCCAACTGCTAAAAAATGTCCTGCTGCGATCAACTTGGAATTACCCCCCTTGAATTAAAAATACTTTTTTTTTTTTTTTTTAATGTGTTAGAATGAGTAAAAAAAAATAATGGTATTCTCTGAAAATGCAAAATGATGTTGGAAAGTGACGAATGCTAATGTCATAAAATGGCTTCATTACAAGGGTGAGAATACCCCGGACAGGACTGTTTGTCTCTCTCTCTAGACCCGTATGCTCTCATTAGATAACAGGTTATACAAGACCCAGTCACCCAAGCGGGGATCCCTGGGTCACTTGCAGCTCCCTCCCCCCCCAATCACTCCTCCTCCAATGGTAGCTCATAAAACCTGATACTACTGTGTCTCTGCCAGCACTGCAAACTGCCCTGCTCGCATTCTGGCAGCTTGGTTTTGCTGCTGCACAAGAGGAAGAGCTAGTGGTCCTGCTGGATGTCCCCTGACAGAAGGGGGCCCGGTTACAGTATGCCCTGTTTCCCTCCCGCTAATCTGGCTATGTTCATAGTATTCTCACTCCTTAATGCCTTTTTGCTTTCTCTAATAGTTTGCGTTTGCAATGTCTTTGCATAGATGTTATAAACTATTTTAAAAATATTTCTTATTATTCATTTTATTTAAATGGCACCCCAAAGTGTCTCTAGCACTTACAGGGAGATTTACTACCACTGTGGCCGCGTCTGTATAGCAGTGCAGATGCACAATGGTTCAGTGGCAGCAGTCTCCGCTTTCGCCTTGCTTGATGTGCCACTGTGACTGCATTGCTACACAGATGCTTCTGCAGCGGTACTGAGCGGGAAGGAGAAATGTTACGGGTGGGGACTATTTCTGACCAGGGCCCCCCACCGGAACCCCCCAATCTTTCCCAGTGCCTCTCTGTGGGTGCTACTGTGTCATGGATCTATTTTGAAAGCACATACTGTAGCTAGTTTTATCCTTGCACCCCAGGTTGAGGTACTAATGGGCGGAAATGTACATTGTTAAACATCACAGTGATTTGCCCCCATTACTATAGTACTCTACCTTATAAACAGATGAGCACTAGCAGGATTGTCCATTCACCATAGTGTTATTTATAGATATAGATTATATCTGCTGGCCGAGGTGTGAGTTTCTCTGTTTTACAGAAATAAACCTCTCTTTGTTCATCTACTGAAGAAAGTGCAAAATAAAAAAACATATACACATTGCTCAACTTATCTTGTTAGTGGTCCCATCCCTAGTGACATTCTGTTACCAGACCATTGTCATAGGAATGAATGGGAGTACGCTAAAATTTGGGAATACATGTGCTCTGACCAATCAGAGTTCCCATTCAGTTCTATGGAAAGTCCAACTGACACCTACTGTATAATTAGCGATGGGACCACTGATGGTGAAGATGTTTTGGTACAGCATGCAATGGATGAAAAACACATTTCAATCTCTGTTGTACTGTAACTCTTTTTCAAAGCAGTGTATGCTGTATTTAAATAGTGTCTCAGTACATCTAAACCGCACATACCTGTATGTAAGTTAGACACACAGGTTCACACCCTGTGTGCAGTACAATACACAAGGCTGATATTTGTCCACCATCTCATATGGGACCAACCATGGACGTATTGGGAACCAGTAGTGGCCCTGGAAAAATTTGTAGAAGTGGCCTCACATGGGCAGCAACAGAGGTATACCCCGTAACCAGAGCCGGCCCTAACCAATATGATGCCCTAGGCAAGATTTTGGCTGGTGCCCCCTAGCACCACCGCTGCTTCCACCTCTGACCTTGCATCTCTTTCCCAGCACCATCACCCCTCACCCATAGCAGTCCTTATTTTGGTGTTTGTACCCCCTATATTTTAAATAGGAACAGTTCGCACATTTGGTGCACAGCCCAAAAAGGGGTGTGTTTTTGCTGTAAGGGTCATGGCCACACAATAGTAACCCCAATTCCAATTACGCCACACAGCAATCACACTGCCACTAACACTGTGACCTCTGCTTCTGCTTGGATACAGATGTATCCTCATAAATCTTGCCTCAATGCTAATGTCGGGCACCTTTTTTGTGTGAAAATGCATCTTATTTGCATTGATATGTGGCTAGGATGCGCAAACAGCTTCTGCTGATTAAAATGATATGCAGCATGCCTATATACTGTGTGAGACTGTGACTGTATCTGCATATGAAATGCTACACACAGAATATAGGCATGCCGCATATCATTTTAATCAGCAGAAGCTGCTGATGCCCCTAGGCATATCAAATGCCCTAGGCAATTGCCTAGTTTGCCTATGCCTATGGCCGGCTCTGCCCGTAACCATAGTGGCAGCACCACCCCTCACATGCCAACAAACAAAACAGGCCCCATATGCACATCTGCCCACTGGGAGTCTTCCCTGTGAACCCTATCTCCAATCCACCCCATAACCCACCACACGTAAGACTATTGTTGTTCATTATGTGCTGGGTGTGTTATACCATGCATTGTTCACATTGCTTGTAGTTGTGTTTTAATATGCATCATAACTGAATCACAGGACTCCATTAATAAAGATTCCGGAAACTGCTGTGTCACATGAAGTTCAACGTTTCAGTTTTTCTGACTTTTTTCAAGAATATAAACAACAAGTGTGCATTACATAGCTTAAAATTTAGTTAAGTGACCTAAGGAAATTTGTGGGACAGGTCCCGGCCGTGTCACCTGACACCGACGTGGTGACATCATGCGCTCCGTCTTAGACCCGGCTACTGCTGTCATACATACACTGGGAACTTCCACAAAGTGCCGTGCTGTCACCATTGTGACCTGTAAACAATAAAATCAATGCAAACACATAATATCAAAGTGCAATAGTGCATAAAATTCAGTGATGGATAGTTAATAACTATGAGACTATGCTCCAGTATTAGTGATATAAATTGGCTTCCAGCACTTGCAGGCATTGGTTGAAATAGTATCAACGGAAGGTTGGGGAGTAGAGGAATCCTCATGCAGATTATATAATTTAGCATAATACTCTGAAAAGAGGCTAGCAATATCAAGGGGATTAAGGCATTGCTTACCTGAGGGGGAAATGAAACATTTAATCTAATTACGGGCCTGTTTACCCCGGAGTTTACGTGCTAACAAATGGGAAGCTTTGTTTCCTGCTCTATAAATGTTACTGCGGAGACGAGCAAGGACAGAATGCATACAAAGCATAAAAAGCTTCTGAAGCTGGTGTCTCACCTCTTTTAGCTGTTTAAAGCTCTAGTTTTGCGGACTTGATTCTGAGACTCCAGTGACCGAAGAGCTGACTCTAGGGCAGATTGCGTTTTGCGAGTACAAGCTATAATCTGGACACCCTTCTGAATAGAGGTACCGTGAAGTACCGCTTTAAAAGCACAGCAATGAACGAAGTATCTTCAGGGAAGTTGGTCTTTGTCACAACTCAGGGCTGGTTCTGACTAGAGGAAGCCTCAGTTGTAGGGGCTGAGGTGTACTTAAACCTGGGAGGTAGTATTGGACTTTTAGACATGCAGATGGACTGGCAGTACCAATGCCCGAAGGCGTGACCACGACAACAGGAATATGGTTTACGGGGTTTTATTTAAACACAGTTCAGATGGTACATCGGCAGTTTGTAGAATGCAGTATGGTAAAGGTAGCAGAAACAATACACAGTTCCTAATAATGCAGCAGTGGAGAGAATGCCTCTGGGTGCGGTAATATCAGGAGACAGTCTAGAGAGACCAGGAGTTGGTATGTCCTTAACCAGCACCCATCCACTGGGTAACAGAGTGAGAGGAGGAACTGACCAGCAGATGTTCCACTGAAAGCTGGTAGTATTGTTGAGCACAAATTAACTGCCGGGTATGCCGGATGGAACCGGACCAGATTAAACTGTGTGGAAGTGCAACAGCACCAATTTGGTTAGAGATCGATGAAAACTGGGGAGTGATGGTTTTTGGAGGTTGATGATTATTTGGAGAGCGATGGCGGAGCACCGATGGAATTTTGGAAATCGATGGCGGAACACCGATGGTATGGAAACAGGACACCGCTGGAAGCTGGAAGCCGGTGTTTTGCAAACGGTCAGTCACAGGAGGCAATGACAGAGCACTGCAGAGTCGGGCTGCACCGCAAGGTGGTAAACTGGTGCGGGTCTCTAGTGGAGTTGGAGACAGGAGCTGTAATACATGAAGCGCATAGAACAACCACAAAGAGGAGAGACTGGTAACACTGGGTTTGACAACCAGAGCACTGACAACTTCCTGGTTCAGGAACAGGATACTTATACCTGCAGAGACGCAGGCATTGGCTGACCAATTATGCAGATTCCATCAGGGCAGCGGATTGGTGGAAGTAATGACATGTGACTGGAACCAACATGGCTGTGTTCATGTAATGACTTGGAGGGAAAGTCAGTTTGTGAAACCATGTGGAGAATGGGTAGTAATGGCGGCGGAGGCCGCAGAGGGCAGGAGACGCCATTAGCACACTGGAACCACAGGGATGGCGGCGGAGGCTGCGGCGGGCAGGAGATGCCATGCTGGGATAATTTGTAAACTGGAAACACAGGAACGGCGGCGGAGGCCGCGGAGGGCTGGAGACGCCATTCTGGGATTTAACAAGTAACCTTATGAGGCCACTGTGACAGTGCTGCGGGGTGACAGGGAGAAGATGTGGAGTATAGACATCAGCAACACCGCTGAGACCAGGCCTTGGAATGCTGAGCCAGCCTCAGGAGACACCTGAATGGTAAGTAATGGCGTCCAGTTACCCAGATCGTGACAGTCTTCATGTATAAAGTGAGAGAATCAGTAAGGGGTTTTAGAGTCTCAGGATCAGTCAACTGTAATTTGGGAAATCGCCAGGAACATGCAGAGGGGAAATGGCGACCTGTATCCCAGGTCCATAAGACAGGATTGTGGTCAGACACGTAATGGGAAGAATTTGAATTCTCTAAGAACAGTACATTGGGGAACTCTCTTATCCAAGAGGATTAGATCTATGCTGGAATAGCTATTATGGACCGTGGAGAAAAAGTGTAATCCCTGGTAACAGGTAGGTAAGTGCGCAAGACATCATACATCGAATTTTGCAAGTAATTTCTTAAAAGCAAGGGAAGGGCCCATAACTCAGGAAAAAGGGAATTGAGCTTGTGGAGAGGATCTATCTATTTTAGAAGAACTAACTTGTAAGCAGCCATTAGTATAAGCGCTCCCCGGCAGACTTTATGTATTTCCTCAAAAGTTTCCTAGAAAAAGGGACCTGACAAGAGTTAGGGGCATATAGAGAAACTAAAGTAACCAAAGTACAGTACCTGTAAGAATGAGAAACCGGCCATTTTTATCGCCAAACTTCTGGTGAAGAGTAAAGGGGGGTGTTCTTGTTAAACAAAAAGGCAACACCATTACGTTTGGAGGGGCCATTAGCAGCATAACATATGGAGTGTATATGGTCTCTAAAAATAGGGGGCACTGAGGAGGAGAAATGCATCTCCTGAAGGGCTAAAATATTAGCCCAATGCTGGTGGAAAGTGGAGAGCCAGCCATCGCTTGACATTAAGAGAAAGCACCTTAACCATCAGGCAGTATAAGGGAATGAAAATGTAGGGATGCCCTAGGAGCACTTGTCACACAAAATAAAAGTGAAGGACAGAAAAAAATGGGAAGAGGAGATAAAAACACAGGGAAGAATCAACCTAAAAGGCTCAATATATTGGGCCACAGCAGTGGCCATAGGGAACAAATATGGCAACATGGTTAACTTGTAGGGTCAGACTGTCAAGCTCCCCACTCACAAGACCTTTGTTTGGAAAATAAAACATATGAATTAGTGCAATATAAGAAAGCACATATATGTTGTAACATCAATAGATCACTAAAAAGACTAGAGAAAATGAACATCATAGCTAGTAAGAAATTCAAGAACTGCCTAGAAAACAATCAAAATACGAAACCCAATATGATATAATGGGGCATTAGTTAAGTAAATCAGGAAAATCAACAATACCATATAGTCTAGGTAGTAAAATAAAGGAAATATAACAAACATGGAGAGTCATAAGTGGATAATACTTGTGGCAGGACCGAGCACCTGGAAACGATTCACTGGAGCATGAGTTCAGGAGATGTCAACGTTGCAAGCCAAGGGTCAAATCAGCAACACTCAAAACTCAGCCAGCATATACCCAAGGAAAATAAGGTTGCTGGGAAAACTGAAACACTGTCATGCCACAATGGTCCGAGCAAGGGGACCAACCATCAGCAATTGGAGACAATGTAATATCATAGCTGACAGCAATCCAGGCCAAACCAGGTCCGGCTCATCCAACAAATATCAAAAGGGACTTAGGAAACCAAGACATCTTCCCCCAACTTGAGTCCAGTCAAGCTGAAGAGAAGGACACAGGGAAGTTGAAGTCATTGAGACGGGATATTCCATTCAGTGAGGAGCTTAATACCGGCTTCCAGGGATAAGATGACCAAAGTGGATCAATCCTTTCTAACCAAAAGCTTAGTTGGGAACCCCCAGCGATGTTGGCTATCCTGATCCCAAAGCACCTTCATAATAAGCTGGAAGGGGCAACACTTGGCCACCGTGTGGATCGAGAGGTCAGGGAAGAACTGTAGGTTTTACAAGACATCAATACCTTCCACCAAACATGCAGCCCGAGAATGTCTTCTTTAATGTCAAAAAAGTAGTGACGCAAGAGGCTGTTTCGGGAAGAACTTCCAGGGGCAAGCAGGGTCTGGGTATATGATGAATCCAATCAATCAATAAGTCCCAATCCTCTACTGAATGTAACAATATTTTAAAAAAGCAAAGCCCCGAAGAGCATCATCGGATACAGATTCTGAAACGCCCTTTATCTTAATATTATTCCTCCTGGACCTATCATCCAAGTCGGCAAGCTTGTCTTTAACAGCTGAGAGTTCCGTTAAGACTGAGGGGGAGATTTATTAAGCTCGGTGAAGTGATGAAGTGGAAGGTGATAAAGGACCAGCCAATCAGATCCTAACTACCATGTCACGGGCTGGGTTTGAAAAATGACAGTTAGGAGCTGACTGGCTGGTCCTTTATCTCCTTCCAATTTATCACTTCACCGAGCTTAATAAATCTGCCCCTGGAGTTATTAGAGGTAAAAGACTGTTATGGGAGGTATCCAGCTCCTGCATTTTATTCTCCAAATGATTGGTACGGTCACCAATATCTGCCATATCGCCAGTGAGTTGTTTAACAGAGGCTTGGAAGTCAGATGAGAGATCCGACCGGAAAGCTTGGAGAATCAGGTGAAGCGTGCGAATTGTAAGCAGAACATCAGCAGGGAGGTCAGATCCAGTGTCAGAACTAGGAGATGAGGCAGCCAAGAAGGAGGATGCCACAGAGTGTGTTCCCGTAGGCACCAAGTCAGGAGATTTCTGAGATGTAAGTCGCATAAACTCAGGCAGGGAAGATAATTCTGCAGGGGGGTACAGATGTATGACACTCACCAACCTGCACAGCGATGAGAGCTGAGGACCTGGGAGCCATGGAGTGACTACTGGAGGGTTGAGGGAGCAGCACACGTAGTGGTCCCGACTCACAGATGCTGAATGAGGGAGCACTAAGATGGTGGCTGTCAAGCTGGATTCGGGTACCAAAGAAGCCTGTGCAGGCTATAGCACCCTTCCAGAGGAGGATTTAAGCACAGGGAGAAAGGAATCTGTAGAGGTAATCAGTCGCAGGGGTGACTTCACACGGGCCAAAGCTCTAAAACTGAGGCCGCGGCTTCAGAGGAACATGAAGGCCATGGGATGCCAGACTCCTCAAAATGCCTCAGAAGTGCAGCGGGCAGGCCAGATGCAA
Source organism: Pseudophryne corroboree (assembly GCF_028390025.1). Lineage (NCBI taxonomy): Eukaryota > Metazoa > Chordata > Amphibia > Anura > Myobatrachidae > Pseudophryne > Pseudophryne corroboree. The sequence goes on from NC_086444.1 coordinate 210,163,330, forward strand.
TCCAGGCACCCTGGAGAGGCAGAAGGAACAAGCAGAGAAGCAGGGAGCAGCGACGAATAATGATAAAAAAGCCTGAAGCCGGAGCCCCTGCAAGACACTCCAGTCCTGCTTGCCAGTCAGGCCATGCCCCCACCCCCCTCACCCCACCCCTCTTTTTACTGTTTTAATGAAACAAAAGTTTATTGGTGTAGTTTTGGCAAAATCAAAAACACGAAGATGGTATTAGAAATAAAATCAAAACAGAGGGGTCTGCGCACATCTCTACATTTGATTTTTCCTCTTACTTTTTATCTCCTCAGCTGCATAACCCCAGGTTTCCCAGGTCCATTACCGTTACATTGTTGATGTCAAATAAGCTATATTGGCACATTTGGACCAAACTGTTGCTGACATATGCAGAGGTTTCAGAGTTTAGAACCTCGTGGTTATACAGTACTTCCCAACAATCACTTAAGGGGATGATTCCACCATATGGTAAACCAGGACATTTGTCATGATTTCAGGAGAGCTGGGACAGATGACCCATTAATGACTCACTTGTAAAAATCAGGTGCGCACAGCCTTGCAGCTGTGATTTTAGGGGAGGGAAAAGGGGTTGGGATATGTGGCCATTCCTCTGTGAGCATGGCCATGGCCCTTTTTTGTGTATGCGCTACTGTCCCTATCACAAATTTCCAGGCGTTGGGAGGCATAGGTCATTCCTGTTGGGGACAGTTGTTGCTTTATTATAAAAAAGGGTTTTATAATTAATTATCTTATTTTGATCTACATACATTTCAACACAGTTTTATTTTGTATTTGTTTTTATGTTTTATATCTTCCTGTATTTCTACAGTATATATTAACTCAATGCACAGTAGCACTTTGCAATAATTTCAGCAGTGTATGCTTTGGCAATATGCCATTGACATGATTTATAGTTCTCAGCAGGAATCTATATTTTAGAAATTGTATCATTTCACACTTGTGATAATATGCCTCTTATTCTCTATTTCAGAATGAAATCGACTTTAAGTGCTAAATTGTCTATTTTATTATTTATTTATTTTTTATTTATTTATTTTATTATTATTATTATTATTATTTATTTATTTATTTATTTATTTTTTGGGAGGGGGGGGGTGATATAACCTAATCTCCAGTGCTGTTTCTTTTCTCCCAAGTGTAAGTTGAATTCTGCTCCCTCAATGTTTAAAACTGGAGTAAGGGCACTACATTTGCATTCAAAGTGATTTTTATATGCTGTAAGTTTAAGTTTTAATGGTAATTCTAGAGATAAAAGCATGTTAGGGCATGGTAGAGAAGGAAATATCTCCATTAATAATAATTCTACTATTGCTGAAATGATAACTGTACAAGTGAATTGGGTTGTTAATCAAAGTCAATTGAGGGCAGGTAATCTGAGTGCCCTTATGCAGGTTTTTATTAGCATGTAAAATCACCTTCAGGAAATCGGAAATTATCTAGTGCAGTGGTTCTCAAACTGTGTGCGTGCCTCGGGACACTTGCAGGGGTGCCTTGGATTGGTGGTCCAGGACCAATTGAAATTATTTATGGTCAATGTAATAGGCAAAACCAGTGCTGGTGGATGTCAATCTATAATATCGGGACAAACAGAAGCAAATCTTGCCCCTCACCACACAATTGAACCTAAGGATGATACACAGATGGAGCCACGTTAAAACGTGGCTCTGTCTGCACCACAGCACGCCAGAAAGTTTGGCCTATTCACTGCAATGGGAGCATCTCTGTGCATTCCATAGCGCAGCTAGGCGCCGGATCACCTAGCCGCACCAGGAGTGCATGTTTGCGATGGAGCCGCATTCGATGAGCACGGCTCCATCTATATAAACACAATTTACTTAATGTGATATTTATTTTTACATTTCTTAGTAAGAAACTTTTGACCTAGAGACGGCGTGAAAAAAAATTGTTTTTGACGTCAAATTTATGTTTCTATAATAGCTAGGGGTCAACAAAATCCTAGAAATATAGCTGAAGTCTTTATGCACTAGGTGCAATTTTGGTCTAAAGAAGTAACATAGTTTCTGAGGTTGAAAAAAGACAATTTGTCCATTGAGTTCAACCTATTTGTGGTCTCCTATGCTGTATTATTTTAGGACTAATTTTGTCTGTTGCTGGTGTCGGCTGTTGTGTTTCTTTTTAATAACTATAGTGCTTGACTACGCACCATAACCCTGGATATCCTTATCCATTAGGAATTTATCTAACCCATTCTCAAAGGTGTTGACCAAGTCCACCATTACTACTCTCTCAGACAGGGAATTCCAAACACGTATTGTCCTTACTGTGAAAAAACTTTTTTGCCACTTTGTGCGGCATCTCCTCTCCTCTAACCTAAGCGGGTGTCCACGTGTCCTCTGTGTTGATCTTACAAAAACAGGTACCCCGCAAGCTCTGTGAATTGTCCTCCTATATATTTATCATTGTTGATCATGTCCCCTCTTAGTCTCCTCTTTTCCAGTGTAAACATGCCTAGCCTTGCAAGCCTTTCCTCGTATTCCAGCATCTACGTTGCCCTTAATTAGTTTAGTCGCCCGCCTCTGAACCTTTTCTAGCTCCAGGATATCCTTTTTGTAGTATGGTGCCCAAAATTATGCACAGTATCCAAGATGTGGCCTCACTAGTGATTTATATAATGGGAGTATAACACTCTCGTCCCTTGCAACAATTCCCCGCTTTATGCATGCTAATACCTTATTAGCCTTCATTGCTGCAATCCTTTGGGTACTGCTGCTTAGTTTGCTATCTATGTGAATACCTAAGTCTTTTTCCAGTACAGAATACCCTAATATTACCCCATTTAGTATGTAGGTGTTGTTTTTATTCTTGCTACCACAGTGCATTATCTTACACTTGTCTGTATTGAAGCTCATTCTCCATTTTGCTGCCCATGCTTCTAGTTTGACTAAGTCGTTCTGAAGAGACTCAGCATCCCCCTCCGTATTTATAACCTTACACAATTTAGTATCGTCTGCAGAAATTGACACCATGCTCTCTAGATCTTCTGTTAGATTGTTAATAAAAATGTTGAACAATAGTGGTCCAAGTACAGACTCTTGTGGCACACCACTTAGCACTTCAGTCCAATTTGAAAAAGTTCCATTTAACACAACGCGCTGCTCCCTATTATCTAACCAGTTTCTGACCCAAGTGTATACTGTGCTCCCTAGCCCTATTTCTTGTAACTTATAGATAAGTCTCATGTGTGGTACTGTGTCGAAAGCTTTAGCAAAGTCTAAAAAAGGTTACATCCACTTCCTTGCCCTGATCAAGGTTTGCACTAACTGTTCATAAAAGCCAAGTAAATTTGTTTGACATGATCTGTCCTTCACAAATCATGTTGGTTCCTATTATTGACCTTATTGACTTCAAGGAACTTCTGTATACTATCCCTTAGAATACCTTTCAGTACTTTCCCCACTATAAATGTAAGACTAATACCCCTTTTCCACTTGTAGCACGGGTCGCAGCCGGGAGCCTGACACGGCTGCGACCCGTGCTACAGCCCCCTTCTACACTAGCTCCACCAACCCGGCATATTGCCGGGTTGGTGTCGCTGCTGCTGACGCGGCAGAGGCGGCGCTGGGAGATCACATGATCTCCCAGCGCCACCCTTCCATTCACTGTGAACGGAAGCCGTGTCGCCTCGACACGGCTTCCGTTTACATTACACAGCTTACCGGGTTGAACACGTGTTCAACCCGGCAAGCTACCCGGGTAGGATTCCCGGATCACTTGAGCCGGGAATTTGAAGGGGGACCCTTTTCCACTAGGAAAAAACACGGGTAAATGCGCGCCCCCACGCATTTACCCATCTTTTTAGAGCTAGTGGAAAAGGGGTATAACTGATCAATAATTACCCGATTCAGCTTTACTTCCCTTTTTGAATATCGGCACTACTTCCACTATACGTCAGTCTTTTGGAACCATACCTGATATAACTAAATCATTGAAGATCAAAAATAGCAGGCTTGCTAGTACAGAGTGAAGCTCCATGAGAACCCTTGGGTGAATTCCACCGGGTACAGGTGATTTACTAATCATTATATTTTTGAATCGGTCACAGACTACCTCCTCACTTAAATAAGCACTTAGCAGTGGGCCATTATCTTTGTTAAGATTGTGTGTTAATCTCTGCATCTGGTTCTCTCTTGTCAATACCAATGAAAAAAACTCATTTAGTTTGTCCGCTATGTCATTATCGTTTTTGATTAAGATGTTGATATACAGTATTTAAAAGTTTTGGGGGGATTTGCTTTGCTTTCCTTTGCTACTAGCTTTTCAGTTTCTACTTTAGGCGCTCTAATTTCTTTTTTGCATATTTTGTTACAATCCTTGTAGTGCTGAAATGACTCCACATTCCCGTCAGATTTGTACTTTTTGAATACTCACCTTTTTTGCCCATTAGTTCCTTTATATTTTTGTTAAGCCACATTGGTTTGGAATTTTTACTCCTTTGTTTGCTACCCGTGGGAATAAGATTGCAAGTATTTATTTTTAACTAGCAGTGATTTTAATACCTCCCATTTATCCGTAGTATTTTTTCATCTAAACAAAATTTCCCATTCAATGTCCCTTAAAGCTTCACTCATCATGTCAAAGTTGGCTTTGCTAAAGTTTAGAGTCCTAGTTGAGCCAGTATAGGACTGCTTATGAAAACTGATATTGAATGTGACCATATTGTGGTCGCTGTTTCCCATGGGCTCTCCTACTATAATATTTGATATCAATTCCCCATTGTTAGTTAATACCAGGTCTAAGATTGCATTGTACCTAGTTGGTTCCTCGATTAGTTGAACTAAGTAGTTATTCAGTGTGATTAAAAACATATTACCCCTAGCAGTATCACATGAATTGTTTGTCCAATTTATCTATGGATAGTTAAAATCTCCCATCACTATTACGTCTCCTACTGCTGTTGCTTTTTCAATTTGCTTCAGTAACATTTCCTCATCAGACACATTAATACAAGGCAGTTTATAGCATAGCCCCAATACTATATTTTTTTGTTCCCTTTCCCCCGCATGCGATTTCTACCTATAACGTCTCAACAGTATTTACAGTCCCCTCTTGAATATCTTCTCGTATATCAGGTTTTAAAAATGGCTTTATGTAAAGACATGCCCCTTGACCCCGTTTATTTAATCTGTCTCTCCTCAACAGCATATAACCCTCTAGATTGACTGTCCAATCATGAGATTCATCCCACCAAGTTTCAGTAATGCCTATAATATCATACTGTTTGCTTGCTGCAAGGATTTCTAGTTCACCTTTTTACCTGTAAGGCTTCTAGCATTTACGTACATTCAATTAAGATAAGTATTTCCCCTTGTGCTAGTGACATAATTTTCTATATGCAGTAATGTTGACCCATACTCATAGTTAGTGTTTTGGTAATACCTTTGGTAATACCCATGTTAATACCCTTGCCAGCTGGTCTTTCCCTCCCCCCTTCTCTTCCCCCATTTTGTTTACTACGTCCATCCCCACTATTCTCACTGCATGACCCGTAGTTTCTAGCTAAACCATCCCCCCAGGCACCTAATTTAAAAGCTCCTCCAACCTTCTAACCATCCTTCCCCCCAGCATCTAACCAATCACACATCACAAAACTGTCATGATTACACTCATAGCTTAAATAATGGAAATTAATGTAAGCATACCATATTTCATGTAGCTATCACACTGGGGAAGTAATATGCAGTTATTTGTGCTTAAAGTAAAAGTTACGTGGGCAGTTCTGGGATGGATCCTAAGTTAACAAACAAGCAGGGGGAGACCAAATTAACAGCCTGATAGTTTTTTTCACCAAGCCTGTGTGATTGTTAGTGTTTCAAGACCTGTGGCCCTTTGTAGATAAGTCTATGGTTCAATGAGCAGAGAGATGGAATATTCAGTGTGCACATAATATTCATCTCTTTCCTCACTGCATTAGGACTTGGGAATCAATAAAATTACAGCTTCTGGCCATACTCAGTGTGCAACATCAGGGATACCTACTGGGGTATACATAACCTAATGGGAAACTTTTATGAAAATGGTGGGCAGCCAGATGGCCTCTTTAGTGGCTGCTCTATCCTTAAAGTAGTGGCATGTAGCCACTATGTCGACATTCAGAATGTCAAAATGAACAAAATGCAGACATGGTCATTGTGTCAAAATTGTCAATGTTGACGTGAACAATGTCAACATTATAACTATGTCAATATTGTGCATATCAACATGTCAACATAACATCCATGTCAACATTCTGAATGTCAACATGCAGACAATGTCAACATCTTGTACCTTAGCCATCTATTCTAATATATCTGCAGGCCTTTTACTGTAAAATAACAAGAGTTACAAGTCATACCAAACAAATCTGGCAGTAAAGTAGAAAGGAGATGACCCTGGATGCCTGTTCCCTATAATTGATTTATAAAAATGGAGCAGCAACTGAACAGTTGCTGTAAACCAGAGCAGTCTGCAGAGCAATCTATCACACATGTGCTCTGATTATCTAACTGTACTAGACAAATACAGAATCTGATAGCAATGGAAAATCACCATCTTCTCTGCATAAGTTACCTACATTTAGAAAATGGCCCTCAATAAGTCATAGTCCATGTAGAATAATCAGGAGAATACTGTGCTTGAAAAGGATGAAGGAAAATGTGAACAAGGACAACATGATAACATCCATTAGGTAAAAAATGCTGTAATCCTGGGGGATCCGGTCTGAAGATCAACAGTATCTAGGTCGACAATGTTTAGGTCGACCACTATAGGTCGACAGTCACTAGGTCGACATGGATAGAAGGTCGACAGGGTTTCTAGGTCGACATGTGATAGGTCGACAGGTCTAAAGGTCGACATGAGTTTTCACATTTTTTTTGTTTTTTTGAATTTTTTCATACTTAACGATCCACGTGGACTACGATTGGAACGGTAATCTGTGCCGAGCGAAGCGAAGGCACCATGCCTGAAGCATGGCGAGCGAAGCGAGCCATGCGAGGGGACGCGGTGCACTAATTTGGGATCCCGGTCACTCTACGAAGAAAACGAGAAAAAAAAAAAAACTCCTCATGTCGACCTTTAGACCTGTCGACCTAGCACATGTCGACCTAGAAACCCTGTCGACCTTCCATCCATGTCGACCTAGTGACTGTCGACCTATAGTGGTCGACCTAAACATTGTCTACCTAGATACTGTCGATTTGATGAACCACACCCGTTCCTGGATAACCATGACAGTGGCAGCTGCATAGGTAGGGCAGCAGCAAAGTCCAAAATTCAAATAGGGGAGCCACACCAGCTGCCACCCCAAACACTGCCAAACATCGCCGGACGGAACTCACTGGCAGTTAGTGTGCCCAAGTACCTCCTGCAGTGGGAGATGGAAAAACACTATTAATACACGGTATCACCATCAACTGTGTAGCTGACCCGTCCTGAACTTCACATCCAAGCTCTTGGTATGGAGTGATAGAGGGTTGCTGAGAGGCGTGATTAGGTTGCTAGGAGGTGGAACCTGAGGACCATACCTCCGGGCACCCTGTCGGTAGTTTTGCACTGGGTCTAAGGTTACTGTTTCATTTTTTTCATACCATATAGGCTATCATCTGTACAGGGTGCTTGCATGCTACATGTCTTAGGTGTCAGAGGTGCAATGGTAATGGCAAGCAGAGGCGGCTCCAGAAATGGGGATGCAGCTCAGCTCAAAATTCAAATAGGGGAGGCACACCAACTGCCAGTGAGTCAGTTGAAATGGCAGTTGGTGACACTTGGTGTGACTCCCCTATTTGAAATTTGAACTGACCTGCAGCCCCAACTCTGGAGCCGTCACTGATGAAAAGTACCACTTTTGAGGCCCTCACTACCCCATGACTATGAAGTCTGTTGCATGTAAGACCCTGCTATCAGACTCACTGCTGAACCATTAACGAATAGAAAAGGAATAAGAAACACCAAGAACTATACTGATTATATTGCTCACCAAAGGATTTTACTAGCGTTAGTCTCATTCAGTAACATTTGCATGCCAATAAGTCAAGTGTCACATTGGCTGGCCTTTCCAGAAACATAAGATCCAAAAAAAACATATAATGAAAAAAGTAATCTAAGAAGAAAGCAAGAAAAAAAGAATACTTTTTTTATTTATAACTAAAACTTTAATTTTAATGAACCGTTACCTCAGAGCTGACATTCAATAATAAGTGAAAGCCTCTCTCCAGCAATAGATGATGTGTAGTCCTCCTGCTCAGAAGCTAATTTAGTGAAAAGAAAATGAAAGAATGTTTAAGGGCATGTGGGATGGACAGATAATCATATGGTTGCAATATTTACATTAAGCTTTTAATCATTTATGCAAGGTGAATGTACAAAGATATAACTATTGCAATAATTAGCAAACAGCAAGACTATGGGGAAAAAAATGGTTACATTTCCTGAAGACATTGTCTACCTGGATGGGTCTTGCTTGGAGTTAAACGTAACCATGCAGCTTTCGCATCCACGAAAAAATGCTTATGTACCATTTTGTTTCAGCAATTATAAGGCTCTTATTTTGACTTGTACATACAGTATGATAAGCAACTTTTAATCTAATCCATAAACCATACTTCCCAACATGACCCTCTCCAGGAGGGACATAATGCTCTGCTTCTGGACTTCCCATGTAATGTGCGATTGCCATCACCTGTGCTGAAACACCTTTCTTAACCATTAACCTGTTCAAAACAGGTGCCAGTGATCATAAATTAAAAGAAAAGTACAGAAGCAGAGCATTGTGTCCCTCCTGGAGAGGGCCATGTTGGGAGCTATGCATAAACATACCTCCCAACATGATCCTCTCCAGGAGGGACAGAATGCGCTGCTCCTGGACTTCCCTCTTAATTTATAATTGGCATCACCTGTGCTGAAACACCTTTCTTATCCATTGACCTTTTCAAAACAGGTGCAGGCAATCATAAATTAAGAGAAAAGTCCACAAGCAGAACATTTTGTCCCTCCTGGAATGGGTCATGTTGGAAGGTATGCATAAATATGTCTGTCCAGAGGTGCCGGATGGGTGGGAGCAAGACAAACATGACAGAGGTGTATGGAGCAGGTGTCCTGGAGCAGCAGAGGAGCTGTATGCTGCATGCGGTCAGGCGGCGCACATTACATTTGCCATGCAGTGCAGGGGCCAAGCAGTAGGAACCTATGATTGTAATGCACAGGCAGAGCCCCTCCTGCTCTCCCCAGTGTAGGGATGACCATCGACCATCGATGATTCAAAATCATTGATGGTCTATGACCGATGTCACATACTTTTACCATCGATGGGGGAGAACCAGATGGTTTCCCTCGATCGATGGCCAGTCCTAAACAAATATTTTTTTTTTACAAGATGCCGGGACCCGGAGCATAGCTGACACCCATGAAGCCCCGCCCCCCAGGCTGTGATTGGCCTGTGGGTCTTTCACAGAAGTAACAGGGATGGCCATCGATCAGAAAATCCATAGATGGTCTCCCATAACATAATTAGTGATCATCGATAGCCACTCTCATTTTTGCCATCGATAGCAACCATTGATGGTGAACACATCGATGGCCTTCCCTTCCCCAGTGGTCCTGGCTGGTGGTCTCACCTCCTACACAGTGCTGCGGTGCCAGCCTCCTCTTCCATTCATGCCCATGCTGCCATTGCCACATCTCATCATTCATGCAGCATATGTTATAGTCCATGGACATTACCTGCTGATGAAATTCTCCAGCTTCGAGTTCTTCCTCAGCCCGCACACTGTCGCCCACCACGGCGATCATGGGCAGCTCCAGGTGGTAGCTACAGCTGGTTTACCAGTGGAATGGGCTTCTCCATATCCCAGTTACTGTACCTGTGATGTCGGGGCGCACCTGCTGTCCTCAGGCCGGGGGCTAGAAGCTGAGATGAGGCTGGGTGGCAGGAAATGCGTGTTTCCTGTCTGCTGGTGAGGGACACGTGGCAATGTGCGCTGGGGAGAACAATATAATGTATATCTAATGCCTGTATATGCAACATGATGTGGGTTGTAGCTATGGAGTTCTGCTGCAGTAATGGAGGACACACAAAAAAGCCCAGTTTGGCAAACTTAAATCTTTCTGTTCTTAAAAGGCACTGGTCACAAATATTTGAATGTATATGAGTGTATATGTATATAAACATATATAGGTTGTGGGGAGGGTGGGGAGGGTTAGGCATCTCAAGCACTGGAATCCCGATACCATCCTGTCCTTATGTGTTCTTGTTATGTCCAGTAAAATAACTCTGCCTTCTCTTCCAGATTTAAGTAACACTAGAGTGCTAACTGACCAGGGTTTAGAGGCATCTTATTAATCTTGAACCATAACCTCTTAGGTTTAAGAAACCTTAACAGCAATAATGACTTGTTAAGGTTTCCCTTAAATACTATAATGGACTTTAGAACAGCTGGGAGGTGGGGAATTCAATTGTTTTCAGGCACTTGTAAGTAATGGGTGCCTGATGGGCATTATTCAATTGTTCTGCAGATGGGTGTGAGTGCCGTTAGTGAGTCCCACACAGTTAAAATTATTATGATAATTAATTACATTGTTAATTAAAAGCAGAAATATATGTTACTTTATTGGGTGGGATGCATCAATGTCCATTTTGAGGTCAAACCTCCAAAAATGCAATTTTCGGAGGTTTGTCCGCTTACCTCATATGCACAAAGCTCCAGAATGTAATACATTCCAGAGTTTGAACCCAGGTTGGTAACCTGGTTACCCAATAGAAACCAACAGGCTTCTTCCTCATTGACCTATCAGAGGGATCCAATGGGATCCCTCCCAGCACCCTCGTGGTGCGTGTGTCATATGATACATGTGCAGATGGACTCCTGGGTCCTAAATCTGTAAGTCCAGTGATTGTAAAGGACAGCTTTTATCAGTAGAGCTGTCCTTTGCTAAAATCCTCATGCATATAACGTTAAAAAAACACAGATATGCATGCAATGAGTGGCGAGATGCATTGCATTCAAGATGCGATGCTTGATGCCAGAACCGTAACTAGGCGCAAATGCACTGAAGGCGCACCATCAGCAGCACCCCCGCACGGCCGTTAGCTGCAGGCAGTCACTACTGAAAGTCCCGCCGCTTGTCTCCCGCCTCTGCAAGGGACTGTAATATGTAGAAAAGGGGGACTCTGTTACTGTAATGTGTAAAAAAAGGGGACTCTGCCTGCCTACTGTGTAAAAAAGGGGGGCTCTACAGCCATAATGTGTAATAAAAAAAAAAGTGGACTCTGCTGACCTAATGTGTAAAAAAGGGGGACTCTGCTGCCATAATGTGTAAAAAAGGGGACTCTGCTGCTGTAATGTGCAAAAAAGGGGATTCTGCTGCCGTAATGCGCAAAAAGGGGGACTCTGTTGCTGTAATGTGTAAAAGTGGAATATACCTGTCGTCCTGTGTAAAAGGGAGCTCTGCTTAACGTAATGTGGCCACACCCCTTCCCAAGAAGCATGCCCCTATATTTTTGGCACATGCCTTGACCCTGTTTTGTTTATGTGTGTGGGGGGGCACCAATGCTGTTTCTAGCACACAGCGCTAAAATGTCTAGTTGCGGCACTGCTTGATGCATTCTACCCTTTGTAAAAAAAAAATAGGATTTTAATTACCTACCTGTAAATCCTTTTCTCGTAGTCCGTAGGGGATACTGGGAATCCATTTAGTACCATGTGGTATAGACAGGTCCACTAGGAGCCTTGGGCACTTTAAGAATTTGTTAGTGTGCGCTGGCTCCTTCCACTATTCCCCTCCTACCAGACTTAGTCTAGGAAACTGTGCCTGAAGAGACGGACATACTTTGAGAGAAGGATAGATAAGGATAGTGGTGAAATTACGAACCAGCACACAGAACAATAGGAAAGCCATGCTAATCAAACTTGAAACATGAACATCAACAGCCGAACAAACCAGAATACTTAACCAAGTAACAGTGCAGGAAGAACGAAGCACCGGGCGGGCGCCCAGTATCCCCTACGGACTATGAGAAAAGGATTTACCGGTAGGTAATTAAAATCTTATTTTCTCTTACGTCCTTGGCGATACTGGGAATCCATTTAGTACCATGGGGAAGTACCAAAGCTCCCAAACCGGGAGGGGGAGTTCTGAGGTTCCTGCAGAACTGATTGACCAAACTGAAGGTCCTCAGAGGCTAGTTTCGAACTTGTAAAACTTTGCAAATGTGTTCAAAACTAACCAAGTAGCTGCTTGGCAGAGCTGTAAAGCTGAGACACCCCAGGCAGCTGCCCAAGAAGAACCCACCGACCTAGTAGAGTGAGCCTGTACTGATTTTGTAACCGGTAATCCTGCTGTGGAATAAGCATGCTGGATAGTGATACTGATCCAGCGTGCAATAGACTGCTTTGAAGCAGGACACCCAATTTTATTGGGATCATAGAGAACGAACAGAGAATCAGATTTCCTGTGACGAGCTATCCTCTTTATGTACACCTTCAAGGCCCTCACAACATCCAAAGACTTTGAAGTAGCAGAGGTGTCCGTAACAGCCGGAACCACAATAGGTTGTTTGATGTGAAACGCGGACACCACCTTAGGAAGAAATTGCCGACGAGTTCTGAGTTCAGCTCTGTCCTCATGGAAAATTAAATAGGGGCTCTTGTGAGACAATGCCCCCAGCTCCGACACACGTCTTGCTGAAGCCAAGGCCAACAGTGTGAAGGTCTTCTACGTAAGGTAAGGTACTTCAACCTCCTTTAACAGTTAAACCAGTCCGATTGAAGGAACTGCAGCACCAAATTGAAATCCCAAGGTGCCGCGGGAGGCACAAAGGGAGGCTGGATGTGCAGAACACCCTTCAAAAACGTCTGGACCTCAGGGTGAGAAGCCAATTGATTCTGAAATTAAATAGACAAGGCCAAAATTTGGACTTTAATGGAGCCGAGGCGTAGGCCCACTTTCACTCTCGACTGCAGAAAGAGCAGGAGACGTCCCAGATAAAATTCCACCGCAGAAAATTGTCTGCTCTCATACCAAGAGACACACTTCTTCCATATACGGTGGTAATGTTTAGACGTTACCCCCTTCCTGGCTTGGATCATAGTTGGGATGACCTTGTCAGGAATCCCTCTCCTGGCTAGAATCAGACGTTCAACTTCCATGCCGTTAAACGTAGCCACGGTAAGTCTTGATAGATGAACGGGCCCTGTTGCAGAAGATCCTCGCGAAGAGATAGTGGCCACGGATCTTCGATCAGCATCTCGAGAAGATCCGCGTACCAGGCCTTTCATGGCCAGTCCGGAGCAATGAGGATTGCTTGAACCTTTTCCCTTTTTATTCTCTTTAGAATTATTGGGATCAGAGGAAGTGGAGGAAACACGTACACCATCTGGTAGACCCACGGAGTTGTCAGAGCATCTACCGCCACTTCTTGTGGGTCCCTCAACCTGGAACAATACCGCTTGAGCTTCTTGTTGAGACCATCAAGTCGATCTGTGGATATGCCCACCGACATGTCAAGCACCCAAACACCTCTGGATGGAGGCCCAACTCCCCCGGGTGCAGGTCATGTCTGCTGAAGAAGTCTGCTTTCCAGTTGTCTACTCTCAGAATGAAGACCGCCGACAATGCCATGGCGTGTTTTTCCGCCCAGAGGAGAATTCTTGACACCTCTGACATTGCTGCTCCGTTTTTCGTTCTGCCTTGTCGGTTTATGTACGTTAACGCCGTTACATTGTCCTACTGGACCTGAATGGCCTGATTCCAAATTAGAGATGAGGACTGCAGAAGGGCGCTGTTGATTGTCCTGAGTTCCAAGATGTTTATTGGAAGGACGACGTCCCGACTTGACCATCTTCCTTGAAACTGCACCTTCTGGGTGACTGCTACCTAACCTCTGAGGCTTGTGTCTGTGGTTGGCAGAATCCAATTCTGAATCCCGAACCTCCGACCCTCGACGAGGTGAGAAGTCTGTAGCCACCACAGAAGGGAGATTCTGGCATTTGGCAACAGACAGATCCTCTGGTGCATGTGAAGATGCGATTTGGACCATTTGTCCAACAGGTCCAGCTGGAAGGGACTTTCATGAAACCTTCCATACTGAAGCACCTCGTAAGAGGCCACCATTTTCCCCAGGAGGCACAGATGCACCGCGATCCGGGTTGGCTTCAGGACAGTCCAAACCTTCGACTGGATTTCCATAGCCTTCTCCAAGGGAAGGAACATTCTCTGAGACTCTGAAGCCTCTGCATCGGTTGCAGGTGAGATTTTGGTAAGTTCAGAATCCACCCGTGATCCAGGAGTAGTCTGGTTGAGAAGCCAATGCTGTCCAACAACCACTCCCTGGACGGTGCCTTTATCATAAGATCGTCCAGGTACGGAATTATGTTCACTCCCTGTTTGCGGAGTAGTAGCATCATCTCTGCTATCACCTTGGTGAACACTCTCGGTGCCATGGAGAGGCCAAATGGCAGGGCCTGGAACTGGTAGTGGCAATCCTGCAGTGCAAACTGAATATAACGCTTTTGAGGTGGCCAGATCAGAATGTGAAGGTATGCATCCTTGATATCCATAGACACTAGGAATTCCCCCTCCTCTAGACCTGAGATCACCGCTCTAAGAGACTCCATCTTGAATTTGAACACTCGTAAGTACGGGTTCAACGGCTTGAGGTTCAAAATCGGTCTTACCGAACAGTCCAGTTTCGGTACTACAGACAAGTTGGAATAATATCCCTTGTTTTGCAGATGAGGTGGAACTGGAACAATGACCTGAGTCTGTACCAGTTTTTGAATGGCGTCCTGTAAGGTTATACTTACTTTCTGTGAAACTGGTAAGCCTGATTTGAAGAATCTGTGAGGTGGGAGCTCCTGAAACTCCCATCTGTAGCCCTGGAAAATAAGATCTATGACCCAGGAATCCTGGCATGATGTTGTCCAGATGTTACTGAAAAATTTTAGTTGGGCTCCCACCTGCCAGTCTTCCAGGCATCACGTTCTACCGTCATGCTGAAGGCTTTGAGGAAGCAGAGCTTGAGCTCTGTTCCTGTGAACCAGCAGTTCCTGGTTTTCGTGGTTTACCTCTTGCACCTCTGGTGACTGTAGAAGAACCTATGGTTTTGCCCTTAAACTTGGCAGTCCAAAAGGACTGTAGATTGGGTCCTGAGTAGGCCTTCCTGGCTGGGGGAGCTGCAGAAGGAAGATACGTGGACTTACCCACAGTAGCTTTGGAGATCCATTTGTCTAGTTCATCTCCAAAAAAGGCCTCTCCTGTGAAGGGTAGGCCTTCCACGCCTTTCCTGGAGTCCACATCAGCAGTCCACTGGTGTAGCCATAAGCCTCTGCATGCTGACACTGACATAGCAGTGGTGCGTGCATTAAGCAAGCCTATTTCTTTTATGGCTTCCACCATAAAATTTGCAGTGTCCTGTATATGTTGCAGGAGTAAAATAATCTCCCCCTGAGGCAAGGTACCTAACCCCTCAATTAGGTTACCCGACCATTTGGCGATGGCCTTAGTAATCCACCCACATGCTATAGTGGGTCTCTGGGCCACCCCAGCAGCTGTATACAAAGATTTGAGTTTATTCTCAAATCTATGATCAGCCATGTCTTTTAGGGACCTAAGGACATTTTTGCGGACAAATGGTAGGGGACTGAGACGCTGGTTTGGGTACTGAGTCTCTGTTCATAAACTTAGTCATCGATTGTCTTAAGTATTGCGTCTCTTTCTCATCACGGGACAATTTAGTAGAAACATTGGAAATCATTCCCCTAATGGAATCCAGCCAAGCTGGCTCCGCCCCGCAGTGAACCCCCTGGAGAAGAGGAACACTGTGCCTTACATGAAACACACTCTTTGTCTGACATACTGTGACAGTGACAGCACACACACACACACACACACACACACACACACACACACACGAACAGGTTAAATGCACAATTAACCAACAAAGAGCCTTTCAAGAAAGACACAGAGATAGTCTGGAGCCAGCACACAACGCCCTTACTACTAATGCCAAGCTTAGCCGAGTCGCAGACTAAGTACCTAGATTGGTACTGCTGAGGTAATCTGGAGTCTCTCCGTAGGAGCTGTGCGTCCCTGCCAGTCAGTGTCTGTGTCCACTGCAGAGGGAAAATGGCGCTGTGAGCTGCTGGATCCGCTCATAGTAAAGCACCGCCCCTTATATGGCGCGAGGTCTTCCTGCTTTTTTATACAGGCTGAGGTAATTTTAGTGCCTAAAATAGAGTCAGCTCCCTTTTAAGTCTGTAATGCCAGTATGGGTACTGTATACACACATAGTGTACTTAGACTCAGTTCGCTCCCTCAGAAGCGGTGCGTCTGCACTGTGTACTAAGTCTGGAGATCCAGCCGCCCCATGTAGAAGCCGTGCGTCTCCATACCCTCATGCCGCCATAATGGCCGGCGACCCGCTAACCGGGATGCCGGCTTAGTACTCACTACTCTTCTATTTTCTGGCTCTGTTAGGGGTGGTGGCGTGCTGCGGGAATGTACGCTCGCCGTGGTGGGGCTTGCGACTAGTTCCCTCAGGAGCTAGTGTCCTGTCAGCGGGGAACAGGACCTTAAACCCTTCAAGAGGTTGGGCCCTTTACCTCCTAAGTCCCACGAAGCAGGCAGGCTGGTGCCATCTAGACTTGCCTAAAAATAATAAGAATTTACTTACCGATAATTCTATTTCTCGTAGTCCGTAGTGGATGCTGGGAACTCCGTAAGGACCATGGGGAATAGCGGCTCCGCAGGAGACTGGGCACAAAAGTAAAGCTTTAGGACTACCTGGTGTGCACTGGCTCCTCCCCCCATGACCCTCCTCCAAGCCTCAGTTAAGATACTGTGCCCGGACGAGCGTACACAATAAGGAAGGATTTATGAATCCCGGGTAAGACTCAAACCAGCCACACCAATCACACCGTACAACTTGTGATCTGAACCCAGTTAACAGTATGATAACAGAGGAGCCTCTGGATAGATGGCTCACAACAACAATAACCCG
This sequence comes from Pseudophryne corroboree, assembly GCF_028390025.1. Classification (NCBI taxonomy): domain Eukaryota; kingdom Metazoa; phylum Chordata; class Amphibia; order Anura; family Myobatrachidae; genus Pseudophryne; species Pseudophryne corroboree. The sequence continues at coordinate 210,180,350 of NC_086444.1, forward strand.
ATTTAGGTAACAATAACTATGTACAAGTATTGCAGACAATCCGCACTTGGGATGGGCGCCCAGCATCCACTACGGACTACGAGAAATAGAATTATCGGTAAGTAAATTCTTATTTTCTCTGATGTCCTAGTGGATGCTGGGAACTCCGTAAGGACCATGGGGATTATACCAAAGCTCCCAAACGGGCGGGAGAGTGCGGATGACTCTGCAGCACCGAATGAGAGAACTCCAGGTCCTCCTCAGCCAGGGTATCAAATTTGTAGAATTTTTGCAAACGTGTTTGCCCCTGACCAAGTAGCTGCTCGGCAAAGTTGTAAAGCCGAGACCCCTCGGGCCGCCGCCCAAGATGAGCCCACCTTCCTTGTGGAGTGGGCATTTACAGATTTTGGCTGTGGCAGGCCTGCCACAGAATGTGCAAGCTGAATTGTACTACAAATCCAACGAGCAATAGCCTGCTTAGAAGCAGGAGCACCCAGCTTGTTGGGTGCATACAGGATAAACAGCGAGTCAGATTTTCTGACTCCAGCCGTCCTGGAAACATAAATTTTCAGGGCCCTGACAACGTCCAGCAACTTGGAGTCCTCCAAGTCCCTAGTAGCCGCAGGTACCACAATAGGCTGGTTCAGGTGAAACGCTGAAACCACCTTAGGGAGAAATTGTGAACGAGTCCTCAATTCTGCCCTGTCCGTATGAAAAATCAGGTAAGGGCTTTTATAAGATAAAGCCGCCAATTCTGACACGCGCCTGGCCGAAGCCAGGGCCAACAGCATAACCACTTTCCATGTGAGATATTTCAAATCCACAGATTTAAGCGGTTCAAACCAATGTGATTTTAGGAACCCCAAAACCACATTGAGATCCCAAGGTGCCACTGGAGGCACAAAAGGAGGCTGTATATGCAGCACCCCCTTGACAAACGTCTGAACTTCAGGAACTGAAGCCAGTTCTTTCTGGAAGAAAATCGACAGGGCCGAAATCTGAACCTTAATGGATCCTAATTTTAGGCCCATAGACACTCCTGTTTGCAGGAAATGCAGGAATCGACCCAGTTGAAATTCCTCCGTTGGGGCCTTCCTAGCCTCGCACCACGCAACATATTTTCGCCAAATGCGGTGATAATGCTTTGCGGTCACATCCTTCCTGGCTTTGATCAGGGTAGGAATGACTTCTTCCGGAATGCCTTTTTCCTTCAGGATCCGGCGTTCAACCGCCATGCCGTCAAACGCAGCCGCGGTAAGTCTTGGAACAGACAGGGTCCTTGCTGGAGCAGGTCCCTTCTTAGAGGTAGAGGCCACGGGTCCTCTGTGAGCATCTCTTGAAGTTCCGGGTACCAAGTCCTTCTTGGCCAATCCGGAGCCACGAGTATAGTTCTCACTCCTCTCCGTCTTATAATTCTCAGTACCTTGGGTATGAGAGGCAGAGGAGGGAACACATACACTGACTGGTACACCCATGGTGTTACCAGAGCGTCCACAGCTATTGCCTGAGGGTCCCTTGACCTGGCACAATACCTGTCCAATTTTTTGTTGAGGCGGGACGCCATCATGTCCACCTTTGGTTTTTTTCAATGGTTTACAATCATGTGGAAGACTTCTGGGTGAAGTCCCCACTCTCCCGGGTGGAGGTCGTGCCTGCTGAGGAAGTCTGCTTCCCAGTTGTCCACTCCCGGAATGAACACTGCTGACAGTGCTATCACATGATTTTCCGCCCAGCGAAGAATCCTTGCAGCTTCTGCCATTGCCCTCCTGCTTCTTGTGCCGCCCTGTCTGTTCACGTGGGCGACTGCCGTGATGTTGTCTGACTGGATCAGCACCGGCTGACCTTGAAGCAGAGGTCTTGCTTGGCTTAGGGCATTGTAAATGGCCTTCAGCTCCAGGATATTTATGTGAAGTGATGTCTCCAGGCTTGACCACAAGCCCTGGAAATTTCTTCCCTGTGTGACTGCTCCCCAGCCACGCAAGCTGGCATCCGTGGTCACCAGGACCCAGTCCTGAATGCCGAATCTGCGGCCCTCTAGAAGATGAGCACTCTGCAACCACCACAGGAGAGACACCCTTGTCTTTAGTGACAGGGTTATCCGCCGATGCATCTGAAGTTGCGATCCGGACCATTTGTCCAGCAGGTCCCACTGGAAAGTTCTTGCGTGGAATCTGCCGAATGGGATTGCTTCGTAGGAAGCCACCATTTTTCCCAGGACCCTTGTGCATTGATGCACTGACACTTGGCCTGGTTTTAGGAGGTTTCTGACTAGTTCGGATAACTCCCTGGCTTTCTCCTCCGGGAGAAACACCTTTTTCTGGACTGTGTCCAGGATCATCCCTAGGAATAGAAGACGTGTCGTCGGGATCAGCTGCGATTTTGGAATATTGAGAATCCAACCGTGCTGCCGCAACACTACTTGAGATAGTGCTACCCCCGACTACCAACTGTTCCCTGGATCTTGCCCTTATCAGGAGATCGTCCAAGTACGGGATAACTAAAACTCCCTTCCTTCGAAGGAGTATCATCATTTCGGCCATTACCTTGGTAAAGACCCGGGGTGCCGTGGACAAACCAAACGGCAGCGTCTGAAACTGATAGTGACAGTTCTGTACCACAAACCTGAGGTACCCTTGGTGAGAAGGGTAAATTGGGACATGGAGGTAATCATCCTTGATGTCCAAAGACACCATATAATCCCCTACTTCCAAGTTCGCAATCACCGCTCTGAGTGACTCCATCTTGAATTTGAACCTGTGTATGTAAGTGTTCAAGGATTTCAGATTTAAAATAGGTCTCACCGAGCCGTCCGGCTTCGGTACTACAAACAGCGTGGAATAATACCCCTTTCCCTGTTGTAGGAGGGGTACCTTGATTATCACCTGCTGGGAATACAGCTTGTGAATGGCTTCCAATACCGCCTCCCTGTCGGAGGGAGACGTCGGTAAAGCAGACTTTAGGAAACGGCGAGGGGGAGACGTCTCGAATTCCAATTTGTACCCCTGAGATACCACCTGAAGGATCCAGGGGTCCACCTGTGAGTGAGCCCACTGCACGCTGAAATTCTTGAGACGGGCCCCCACCGTGCCTGAGTCCGCTTGTAAAGCCCCAGCGTCATGCTGAGGACTTGGCAGAAACGGGAGAGGGTTTCTGTTCCTGGGAACTGGCTGTTTGCTGCAGCCTTTTTCCTCTCCCTCTGCCACGGGGCAGAAATGAGGAGCCTTTTGCCCGCTTGCCCTTATGGGGCCGAAAGGACTGCGCCTGATAATACGGCGTCTTCTTATGTTGAGAGGCTACCTGGGGTAAAAATGTGGATTTCCCAGCAGTTGCCGTGGCCACCAGGTCTGATAGACCTACCCCAAATAACTCCTCCCCTTTATAAGGCAATACTTCCATATGCCTTTTGGAATCAGCATCACCTGACCACTGCCTCGTCCATAACCCTCTTCTGGCAGAAATGGACAGCGCACTTACTCTTGATGCCAGTCGGCAAATATCCCTCTGTGCATCACGCATATATAGAAATGCATCTTTCAAATGCTCTATAGTCAGTAATATACTGTCCCTATCTAGGGTATCAATATTGTCAGTCAGGGAATCCGACCAAGCCACCCCAGCACTGCACATCCAGGCTGAGGCGATTGCTGGTCGCAGTATAACACCCGTGTGAGTGTATATACATTTTAGGATATTCTCCTGCTTTCTGTCAGCAGGTTCCTTAAGGGCGGCCGTATCAGGAGACGGTAGTGCCACCTGTTTAGACAAACGTGTGAGCGCTTTATCCACCCTAGGGGGTGTTTCCCAACGTGCCCTATCCTCTGGCGGGAAGGGGTATGATGCTAATAACCTTTTAGGAATTATCAGTTTTTTATCGGGGGAAACCCACGCTTCATCACACACTTCATTTAATTCCTCAGATGCAGGAAAAACTACAGGCAGTTTTTTCTCACCAAACATAATACCCTTTTTAGTGGTACTTGTATTATCAGAAATATGTAAAACATTTTTCATAGCATCAATCATGTAACGTGTGGCCCTACTGGAAGTTACATTCGTCTCTTCATCGTCGACACTGGAGTCAGTATCCGTGTCGGCGTCTGTATCTGCCATCTGAGGTAACGGGCGTTTTAGAGCCCCTGATGGCTTTTGAGACGCCTGGACAGGCACGAGCTGAGTAGCCGGCTGTCTCATGTCATCAACCGTCTTTTGTAAAGAGCTGACACTCACGTAATTCCTTCCATAAGCTCAGCCACTCAGGTGTCGACTCCCTAGGGGGTGACATCTCCATTACAGGCAATTGCTCCGCCTCCACACCATTTTCCTCCTCAAACATGTCGACACAATCGTATCGACACACAGCACACAAACAGGGAATGCTCTGATAGAGGACAGGACCCCACTAGCCCTTTGGGGAGACAGAGGGAGAGTATGCCAGCACACACCAGAGCGCTATATATATACAGGGATAACCTTATAGAAGTGTTTTTCCCCTTATAGCTGCTGTTTTATTAATACTGCGCCTAATTAGTGCCCCCCTCTCTTGTTTTACCCTTTTATGTAGTGCAGGACTGCAGGGGAGAGTCAGGGAGACGTCCTTCCAGCGGAGCTGTGAGGGAAAATGGCGCCCGTGTGCTGAGGAGATAGGCTCCGCCCCCTTCTCGGCGGACTTTTCTCCCGCTTTTTGCTGTATTCTGGCAGGGGTTAAAATACATCCATATAGCCCTGGGGGTTATATGTGATGTATTTTCGCCAGCCAAGGTGTTTTTATTGCTGCTCAGGGCGCCCCCCCCCCCCCAGCGCCCTGCACCCTCAGTGACCGGAGTGTGAAGTGTGCCTGAGGAGCAATGGCGCACAGCTGCAGTGCTGTGCGCTACCTTGGTGAAGACTGATGTCTTCTGCCGCCGATTTTCCGGACCTCTTCTTGCTTCTGGCTCTGTAAGGGGGCCGGCGGCGCGGCTCTGGGACCGGACTCCGAGGCTGGGCCTGTGTTCGGTCCCTCTGGAGCTAATGGTGTCCAGTAGCCAAGAAGCCCAAGCTGGCTGCAAGCAGGCAGGTTCGCTTCTTCTCCCCTTAGTCCCTCGATGCAGTGAGCCTGTTGCCAGCAGGTCTCACTGAAAATAAAAAACCTAAAACTAAACTTTTACTAAGAAACTCAGGAGAGCCTCCTAGAATGCACCCTTCTCGGCCGGGCACAAAAATCTAACTGAGGCTTGGAGGAGGGTCATGGGGGGAGGAGCCAGTGCACACCAGGTAGTCCTAAAGCTTTACTTTTGTGCCCAGTCTCCTGCGGAGCCGCTATTCCCCATGGTCCTTACGGAGTTCCCAGCATCCACTAGGACGTCAGAGAAAACAAACATACAAAATAAATGCAGAAAACTCTTCAGGAGCTTCCAGCGATGTCACCTGCTCCTCCGGGCACATTTTCTAAACTGAGTCTGGTAGGAGGGGCATAGAGGGAGGAGCCAGCACACACTATCAAATTCTTAAAGTGCCCAAGGCTCCTAGTGGACCCGTCTATACCCCATGCTACTAAATGGATTCCCAGTATCCCCAAGGATGTAAGAAAAAGAAAATATGTTGAACTCATGCAAATGTGTTTTTACCACCATTTATCCCTATATGTCTGGAGATTGAATATTCTTCCTCCAGAGAGGTGAGTATAATTATATGGGTGCAAGGTGTGCGGTGTGGACCGCTTGGACCCAGGGCCCTCTGTGCACTGCCCACCTTGCATCCATTATAGACACGCCAATAGTTGAAGTGTCTCATTGTCTGAAGATAAACACATACCAGTAGCAGTCATGTAGTCACTACATTTGCCCCAATTCCTCCGGCATTACTCACATTATAGACTTGTCAAGTAAGGTTACAGGGACAATGTGTCCATACTGAATACAGAATAACCGAAGGGCAAAAGCCCAGAAGCTCTAAAAGATTAAAAAAAAAAAAAAAAGAAAGAAAAATGAGAACGATGTCCTGTACTTTTCATTCCATCTGCATCCTTTATGTTCTGCCTTACCACCCATGACGCAGCTGTTACATTAAGGAGACTCATGAGACTGTAGCATAAAGCTATGCAAACATTACGCTACATAACTGAGGTGCAGATGATATAACCATTAACTTACACTACTTACAGTACACTTCAGATGCAAGTCGTCACGCGCTGTAAGTATGTCAGGTACCTACATGCCTGAAGCCTTAATTAATGACAATGACAAATAAAAGAATGAGCTTTTAGGAAAAGGTGACTGACAGTGAAAGTTTCTTTGCACAGATGTCTGTTCTTCGCCAAGAATCTCTTAGGTCTGAGCACTGCTGGAGACAGGATACGGCTTGCGATGGATAGGCTACTCAGTCTGGCTGGCTTCTATGGTCTAATGTATTTTCCATAAAGTTATTATTCCAGTCTTTCTGATTTAAAAGGGTGCCTCTGCTGTTGATGAAATTATTGTGACCTTATTAGACCTATGTTAGAGTATGAACTTAAAGTATTCCTTTTTTTTTTTACTTGGATTATATATATTTGCAGAATGTTACATTCCACACAGGGATATTTTAAATAGGTGATGTGCATGTGCTGTGGAAGGGCATGGCACACAATGGTACCCCCAATTCAAATTATGCCACACAGTAGTGCCCCCTTATTAACATTACACTATACAATGATACCCCTGATGCACATTATGCTACACAGTAGTGCCCTTAACATATAATGCCCACAGTGGTAGTGCTCCCTACACATTATGTCCGCAGTAGTAGTGCCCCTTACACATTATGCCCACAGTAGTAGTGCCCCTTACACATTATGCCCACAGTAGTAGTGCCCCTTACACATTATGCCCATAGCAGTAGTGCCCCTTATACATCATGTCGACAAAAATGTACAGTGTTGTGTTTTGCCTTCCTCTATGGAAGCAAGTTACTATAGAGGTGATACTGTGATAGCACAGATGTAGCCATGATCATTCAGCCCACGGCACAGTCGGCGGGTACAAATATACGAATCACATCAAATAAGTCGCCCCCTCGGCTATTTCTTTTTTGTTTTTTTTTACTTATTATCCTTACAAATATTCTGTTTATAGAAAATGGAATGCAGCCTCAGAAATGAGTGGCCACCATAATTGAAGCTAAATATAAAATGTTTGTCTTTAGGGTGCAGTCCCGTCCTATATGGTGAATAAGCTAGGTAAGTGTCTAATGCAGTGGAGGCCAACGCGTGGCTCTTGAACCACATGCGGCTCTTTCTTCATTCAAATGTGGCTCCCAACACTCAAAGTCACGTGCCCACAAGAGATCTGTAAACCGCTGCACTCCTGCCAGACATGCAGCAGCACTACGTAGACTGAGAACTGAGGGAGCCAAATACACATGGGGGAGCTGGCTGGAGTGACACAGGCAGGTGCTGGCTGGAGTGACACAGGCGGGTGCTAGCTGGAGTGACACAGGCGGGTGCTGGCTGGAGTGACACAGGCGGGTGCTGGCTGGAGTGACACAGGCGGGTGCTGGCTGGAGTGACACAGGCGGGTGCTGGCTGGAGTGACACAGGCGGGTGCTGGCTGGAGTGACACAGGCGGGTGCTGGCTGCAGTGACACAGGAGGGTGCTGGCTGCAGTGACACAGGCGGGTGCTGGCTGGAGTGACACAGGCGGGTGTTGGCTGGGGTGACACAGGCAGGTGCTGGCTGGAGTGACACAGGCGGGTGCTGGCTGCAGTGACACCGGCAGGAGCTGGCTGGAGTGACACAGGCGGGTGCTTGCTAGAGTGACACAGGCAGGTGCTGGCTAGAGTGACACAGGCGGGTGCTGGCTGGAGTGACACAGGCGGGTGCTGGCTGGAGTGACACAGGCGGGTGCTAGCTGGAGTGACACAGGCGGGTGCTAGCTGGAGTGACACAGGCGGGTGCTGGCTGGAGTGACACAGGCGGGTGCTAGCTGGAGTGACACAGGTGGGTGCTGGCTGGAGTGACACATGGGGGAACTGAAGTGTATTAAGTGAATCTGGCTTTTCAATATATTTTATGCGGATCTGGCTCTTTCATTGTATTTTATGTTGGATCTGGCTTTTTCAATGTATTTTAAACCAGGGGCGTGGCCTAGCAGGCACAAGGTCACGCCCCATTTTTGCAAGTGCGCCTTCGGCTCGAAGTCGGCTCTTTGATGTACCTAACAAGATTTCTTGGCTCTTTATCTCTGACTGGTTGGCCACCCCTGGTCTAATGCATAAAGACATATTGTTACAGATAATATAAAATAAAGTAAAAAGCAATGTTAGAATATTTATGTAACAAATATCCCCTCATGGCAGTGTACTAAGATGTAGTACAGAAAATAAATGACATAAAAAAAGTAGTTTATTTTGAGTTTCTTCACTGTAGTATATTGCGGTGCCAGGCACAGGTACCAGTAATAGTGGCTGACTCCCAGGTCATATTGACCATCTAGCCATGGGGTGGCACCATGGGGTGGCTCCCCCTCCTTGGCTGGTGCCCCTGGCAAGTGCCATCCTGGCCAATGGGCAGATACACCCCTGATTCCGCACAACACAAGCACTGGTTGACAATCTCAATAGAGAATTACCATAATAGTGAACAGAGGTATATTTGTAATATAAAAGGTTCTCCTTCTGCAACAAATGACTTATTAAATCTCATAGTGCATGTTCTGATGGATATTTTAGTAAAATGGTGCAGAGGAGTAAACTCAGCATGACCCGCTCACAGTTACACATGTGGGAGAAGTTATGCAAGCAGCTGTAAATGAAAATTAATATAAAGATAAACTGGGTTATTCTGAGTTGTTAGCAAACCAAAAAAGTTAGCAATTGGGCAAAACCATGGCCCTCATTCCGAGTTGTTCGCTCGCTAGCTGCTTTTAGCAGCATTGCACACGCTAGGCCGCCGCCCTCTGGGAGTGTATCTTAGCTTAGCAGAATAGCGAACGAAAGATTAGCAGAACTGCTACTAAATAATTCTTTGCAGTTTCTGAGTAGCTCCAGACCTACTCACAGATTGCGATCAGCTCAGTCCGTTTAGTTCCTGGTTTGACGTCACAAACACGCCCTGCATTCAGCCAGCCACTCCCCCGTTTCTCCAGACACTCCCGCGTTTTTCCCTGACACGCCTGCATTTTTTAGCACACTCCCGGAAAACGCTCAGTTACCACCCAGAAACGCCCCTTTCCTGTCAATCACTCACCGATCAGCAGTGCGACTGAAAAGCGCAGCAGAATCCACAGCAAATCTACTAAGTTTTTAGTTAAATAACTAAGCGCATGCGCCCTGCGTGCCTTGCGCATGCGTATTTTGCAACAAATCGCAGCATAGCGAAAATCGGCAACAAGAAAACAACTCGGAATGACCCCCCATGTTGGACTGCAGGTGGGGCAGATGTAACATGTGCAGAGAGATTTAGATTTGGATGGGATGTGTTCAAACTGAAATCTAAATTGCAGTGTAAAAATAAAGCAGCCAGTATTCTAGGGGTGTGTGCCGGGCCATTTTTGGGGTTTTGTGTTTTGGTTTTGGATCTGTATCTCCTTCGTGTTTTAGATCTAGAACGGTATTGCCAAAACTGCCATTGCAGGTTTTGGTTTTGGAACTGTATATTTTTTAGAAAAATCATAAAAACAGCCAAAATTACGGAATTTTGGCCTGTTTTTGTTCCTGCAGTATTATTAACCTAAATAACATTAATTTCCACTCAATTCCTGTCAGTTTTGACCACCTCACCAACATAGCCCAAGCCTGGCTAAGCAAATGGGCAACGGCACAAACACACAGCAGTTATTTCTGTTTAAAACTGTTTTACAAATTAGTAATGTATTAGCAATAACCAATTGAACAAACTCGCAAGTACTATCAATAGAAACAATCCAACACAGAAATTTCCTTAGAATCGTGTGTAGATTATCATTGCTCTAAAGTTGTTACCAAACAGCAAAGAATAAAACCCTGAAACCATGTGTAAAATAGCAACAGCAGACATTGATGCCCTCTACACAAGTGCACATGCCCCCAGCACATGCCTGTTCTCAGTGCACAGTGTGACTGTGTACCTCTTTCCGGGGGCCCTGGGTCACTGCTGACTGGCACCCTGCGCCCATGTAAAGCCCTGATCAATCAGCCTTTTTGTCAAGCAGCTACCCAAAATCTCCCCAATCACAAAAACCAGCATTCCTTATCCACGTAGTAAAGTGCGGAATACTTTGGGACACAACAGTGAAATATTGACCAGGTTACAGTGCTGGTCGGATACAGTGCGGGTCAGACACAGTGCGGGTTACAGTGCAGGTTGTATACAGAGCGGGTCAGATACAATGCGGGTGGATACAGGGCAGGTCGGATACAGTATAGGTGGAATTCATTAAAGGTTGTATTAAGTGCAGGTCGCATACAGTGTGGGTCAGATACACTCTGGGTTGGACACAGTGTGGGTCAGATACAGTGCAGATTACAGTGTGGGTTGGATATAGTGCAGGTTACAGTGCTGGTCGGATACAGTGCATGTCGGCTACAGTGCAAGGTTGGATACAGTGTGAGATTCAGTGCAGGCCGAATACAGTGCGGGATACAGTTTGGGTCGAATACAGTGCAGGTCGGAGTGCAGGTTGGATACAGTGTAGGTTACGGTGCAGGTTAGGTAAAGTGCTCTTCGGATACAGGGGGTCATTCCGAGTTGTTCGTAGCTGTGCTAAATTTAGCACAGCTACGATCATCTTCCCTGACATGCGAGGGGACGCCCAGCACAGGGCTAGTCCGCCCCGCATGTAAGTCCGGCCTTCCCCCGCACAAGTACAAAAACATCACACAGCGGCCGGGAGATGATCGTCGCTGCCCCTGGTCGCAGTGGCTGCGTGTGGCGTCACGCAGCCGCTGCGGCCCACCCCCCGCAAGGTCCGGCCGCGGCCTGCGTTGGCTGGACCACGCCCCCATAACGGCGGCCAAACGCCACCGTGCCCCCCCTCCAGCCCAGCGACCGCCTCTGCCTGTCAATCAGGCAGAGGCGATCGCTAGAGAACGACGGCCTTCAGCCGTCTGGCATGAGTCGGTGCATGCGCTGTTCTGACCCGAACGCTGCGCTGCGATAAACTGCAGCGAGCGATTGGGTCGGAATGATCCCCACAGTGTAGAATACAGTGTGGTTTGGATATATTGCAGTTTACAGTGTGGATCAGATACAGTGCAGGTACTGTAGCGTACAGTGTGGGTTGGCTATATCAGATATAGTGCGCGTCGGATACAGTACGAGATACAGTGCAGCTCAGATACAACTGTAACAATTCACTAGTCTGTCAACTGGTAGTACAGAAACAAAAATAGGAATAATTCGTGCGCAATGTCTGATAGCAGCTGGTAATGTCTCAAAGGCTCCTAGAGGTTTCCTTCACCCCTCACCTACAAAGTGCACAACAAATAAAAAATGGAGACTGAGACTTAACTAGCGCTTCTTGTTCCTGATGATGTTTGTTTTCCACAGGCTTCCGTCACTCACGGATATAGGTCATAAAAATAAATATAAAGTGCATATAGTGAAATAACGTTTTAATCGCATACACGTATACCACACATTAAAAAGAACAAAAGGTCAGATATTGCACAATTCCCTTCAAGCAGCATAAGAAAGACAGGCTAATTACCGGATCATTTAGAACTGTGGTTAAGCAGTTCTAAAAGCGCATGGGAGATGGTATAGGGATTTCCGGATAATCCCACCACACACACGTTAGTTCTTACTGGATACCGGTCCTTATGTCCGTCCTTTGGCTTGTTTAGGAGGTAACCTACACGTTTCCACCCCGGGCTGGGGTCTTTCTCAAGGTTCAAAAAGTCTGAATGCTGACCTCCCCATTCAGACTACTATTTAAATATGCATAGCACCAATAGAAATCCTGATCGCCCAGCTGGACCCTATACATAATCAGAACTACTAGTCCCATGGTCCTCTGCTGCAGGCGTTCCTATCGTTATGGAGACTCCAATCCTCGTCCAGAAATCCCTCAGTGGGCGTGCTTGTTTCCATAGGAACCCGTTTATTTATCCTTTCTATTCGGGCTCCGGCGTTACATAGCGTAACGTCACTTCCGGCTTCCGTTGTCATGGAGACTGATGTCTCCGTCCATAACTGGCGGCTCCGTTATCCTGCAGCAAAAACATATATCGAATGCAGGTGATCATATCCGCCTCCTGGATATAGCACTGAGGTGGTCCATCAACATAATGTCCATTATAAAATTGTCCAAAGGTCCTCTCTATTTCAAGCATAACGTCACTTCCGGTGACGTCAGAATCATAGTCCATTGAAAATATCCGTCTAAAAAGAACAGTTTGATATTTATAAACAAGAAAAGAGATAATTATTCAGGATAAGATTAGTTTAAAACACATTTTGTCAATAAATTATCTAAAAAATTTATCCCACATGCCCACTCTAAATTAAAAATTAAATAAAACTTCTTAATGGGGACTGCTGAATTAACCCCTTAAACAGGGTAGGAAAAAGGTTAAAAAAGATTATAAAAACCATTTGACCTCGAAATCAGAATTGATACCTCCTGGTTTCAAGGTACCAAATTCATAGATCAGTTGCATCTCTTTTTTTGCTAATTGTCCTGGAATATTCTTGCATCTCCAGTTACCTTTCACATGTTTAATGCCACAAAAGCGTCTGATAGCTGTAGTTTTACTCTGATTAACAACTCTGAAATGTTCAGATAGTGCATGTGTGTTTAAACCATTTCTAATGTTTCTCAGGTGTTCACCAATACGGACCTTTAATGCTCTCGTGGTGCGGCCTATATACCAAAGGCCGCACGTGCATTCTATTGCATATATTACATTAGAAGAGTTGCATGTAATAAAATCTGTTATTTTCCAGTCCCGTTTATTAATAGTGACCTCCGTAATTTTACTGGCCTTTGACTGGATGCCTCTACATCCTAAGCATAGGCCGCATCGAAAGAAGCCCTTTGATTTTATTGTACTCATGGCTTTTTTCAGAGGGTGGGCACTTTTAACGAGACTGGTTTTTAGGTTCGGTGCCTTTCTAAAAACGCACCTCGGTTTATTCGGGACAAAACCCCCAATTATCGGGTCCTTTTTTAGTATCCCCCAGTGTTTTGCCAAGGTTTTCTCAATATTCTTATATTGGCTATTATATGATGTTATAAAGGCCCATTCAAAGTTGGAGTTGTTTTTCTTCTCAGCAATAGTTTTGGACTGTAACAAAAGATCTCGATCCATTTCCGCTGCTTTATTTCTGGCATCTGCAACCTTTTCTTTATCATAGCCAGATGCCACGAATCTGAGCTGCATTTCCTCAGCCTGTGCCTCATATCTCTCTTCCTGGTTACAATTTCTTTTGAGTCGCCTGAATTGGCCCCCAGGAATTGAGCCTAACCAGTCTGGATGGTGGCAACTCTTTGCATTTATGTAGGCTCCAGAATCAGTTGGCTTTTTGAAAGTCATAGTGTTAAACTTTTCATTTTCCACATAAACTGTCACATCAAGAAAGTTAATGGTACTAACACTTCTTTCAAAGGTGAAGAAGATATTTGAATCATTGGTGTTCAGATATGTAAAGAACTCCTCTAGCAAGTTTTCTCCACCTTTCCACACAAAGAAGACATCGTCGATGTAGCGTCTCCACAGCACCAGGTTCGCTCCAAAGGGACAGTGGTTCCAGATAGTTTCCTCCTCCCACTGTCCCATAAAGATGTTAGCGTAACTGGGAGCGAACCTGGTGCCCATCGCCGTGCCCACACATTGGAGATAAAAAGTGCCCTTAAAAGAGAAATAATTATTCTCTAAGATAAAATGAACTCCCTTATATATGAATTCCTGGAGATCACTTTCCAGTCCACTGTTGCTTAAGGCTACTTGTATTGCTTTTAAACCTCCACTATGTTCTATAATAGTATACAGTGACCGGACATCTGCCGTGACTAGTATCATTCCTTCTTCCCATTGTAACTCGTTCATCAACCTTAGAAAATCTCTTGAATCTTTCAGGTGTGCCTTGCTCTTCAAAACTAGCGGTTGTAGGAAATAATCAATGAATTCCGACAAATTCGAAGTGATCGAGCCTATCCCCGATACAATTGGACGTCCTGGGGGTTTCACCGGGTCCTTGTGTATCTTCGGTAGGACGTATATGACTGGGATAATAGGCTCTGCGATACAGAGAAATTTCATTTCCCTTTCCTTCAGAGTTCCCTTCTGATGGTACTCCTCCACTAGTTTAATTAAAGCTTTTTGAATTTTCTCCGTTGGATCTGATCTCAGTCTACAGTACGTGATCCCATCACCTACTTGTCTAAGTACCTCATTTTCATAATCCTCTCTTGTCATGATGACAACCCCTCCCCCCTTATCCGTAGGTTTAATCACCAAATCTTCATTGGTTCTCAGGTTCTTTAATGCACCTCGTTCCTTAAATGTCAGATTTGGTCTGGAGACTTTCGTCTCCATTGCCTGAATGTCATCCGACACCAATTTTAAAAAGGTTTCTATAAAGTTACCTTTTACATGCAGTGGATTAAAAACGGATTTGGGTTTAAAGGGGGTATCTGTAGTTAGTGGTATATTTAATGGGGCGCCATCCTCTTTCATTAAGAAGAACTTCTTGATGCAGATTTTTCTCACAAATTTGTGCAAATCTACAAATGTGCCAAATTTGTTTAGCGGAAGTGCAGGTGCATATTTCAGACCTTTTTCTAAGAGGGAAATCTCCTCCCTTGCGAGAGTATGAGTACTTAAATTAAATATCTTAATTTTCGTTTCCATAATAGGTAATGCTTCCTTATCCCCAGATGATGTCCCTACTACATTAGTTCTATTTTTTGTTTTCCTCTTGGATCTCATCTTTTTCCTTTTCAGTCTCCCACCTCTGGTCCCTCTCTTTCTCACCTTGGGTACCTCTGATTCCTCCCCCTGGATAAAAAAGGAGCCGGGGATTGTGGCTGTTCCCCCAGTAATCTAAATCTATTCTCTATATTAGTTCTAATGGGAGTGTCTCTACTTCTTTCAGCTCCTCCATTATAATTTCTATTTCTAGACCAGTCCCTCCTGTTAAAGGTATCAATATGGTTTTTCGGTCTCCATTCTCTTTCCTCTTCTTCAAAGTCCCTTGGTCTATATTCTCTGTATTGAGGTGTTCTTAATCTCTGGTAATTTCCCCGCCTTGAATAGTTTTTGTAATTTTTACTATTACCACCTCTGCCACCATTTGGTCTTCCCCTTTCGTGTTGGGGATAATTTATTTTTCTCTTATTGATTGATTGAGAATGTGTGGGGGGTGATCTCTCTAACCTTCTCACTTCAGCTTCAATGTCCACCTCATCTTCTATATCTTGTTCCTGTTCTCCTGATGACTCACATTTCTTATCTTGTCCGGTCATTGTATACTATTATAGAACATAGTGGAGGTTTAAAAGCAATACAAGTAGCCTTAAGCAACAGTGGACTGGAAAGTGATCTCCAGGAATTCATATATAAGGGAGTTCATTTTATCTTAGAGAATAATTATTTCTCTTTTAAGGGCACTTTTTATCTCCAATGTGTGGGCACGGCGATGGGCACCAGGTTCGCTCCCAGTTACGCTAACATCTTTATGGGACAGTGGGAGGAGGAAACTATCTGGAACCACTGTCCCTTTGGAGCGAACCTGGTGCTGTGGAGACGCTACATCGACGATGTCTTCTTTGTGTGGAAAGGTGGAGAAAACTTGCTAGAGGAGTTCTTTACATATCTGAACACCAATGATTCAAATATCTTCTTCACCTTTGAAAGAAGTGTTAGTACCATTAACTTTCTTGATGTGACAGTTTATGTGGAAAATGAAAAGTTTAACACTATGACTTTCAAAAAACCAACTGATTCTGGAGCCTACATAAATGCAAAGAGTTGCCACCATCCAGACTGGTTAGGCTCAATTCCTGGGGGCCAATTCAGGCGACTCAAAAGAAATTGTAACCAGGAAGAGAGATATGAGGCACAGGCTGAGGAAATGCAGCTCAGATTCGTGGCATCTGGCTATGATAAAGAAAAGGTTGCAGATGCCAGAAATAAAGCAGCGGAAATGGATCGAGATCTTTTGTTACAGTCCAAAACTATTGCTGAGAAGAAAAACAACTCCAACTTTGAATGGGCCTTTATAACATCATATAATAGCCAATATAAGAATATTGAGAAAACCTTGGCAAAACACTGGGGGATACTAAAAAAGGACCCGATAATTGGGGGTTTTGTCCCGAATAAACCGAGGTGCATTTTTAGAAAGGCACCGAACCTAAAAACCAGTCTCGTTAAAAGTGCCCACCCTCTGAAAAAAGCCATGAGTACAATAAAATCAAAGGGCTTCTTTCGATGCGGCCTATGCTTAGGATGTAGAGGCATCCAGTCAAAGGCCAGTAAAATTACGGAGGTCACTATTAATAAACGGGACTGGAAAATAACAGATTTTATTACATGCAACTCTTCTAATGTAATATATGCAATAGAATGCACGTGCGGCCTTTGGTATATAGGCCGCACCACGAGAGCATTAAAGGTCCGTATTGGTGAACACCTGAGAAACATTAGAAATGGTTTAAACACACATGCACTATCTGAACATTTCAGAGTTGTTCATCAGAGTAAAACTACAGCTATCAGACGCTTTTGTGGCATTAAACATGTGAAAGGTAACTGGAGATGCAAGAATATTCCAGGACAATTAGCAAAAAAAGAGATGCAACTGATCTATGAATTTGGTACCTTGAAACCAGGAGGTATCAATTCTGATTTCGAGGTCAAATGGTTTTTATAATCTTTTTTAACCTTTTTCCTACCCTGTTTAAGGGGTTAATTCAGCAGTCCCCATTAAGAAGTTTTATTTAATTTTTAATTTAGAGTGGGCATGTGGGATAAATTTTTTAGATAATTTATTGACAAAATGTGTTTTAAACTAATCTTATCCTGATGAATTATCTCTTTTCTTGTTTATAAATATCAAACTGTTCTTTTTAGACGGATATTTTCAATGGACTATGATTCTGACGTCACCGGAAGTGACGTTATGCTTGAAATAGAGAGGACCTTTGGACAATTTTATAATGGACATTATGTTGATGGACCACCTCAGTGCTATATCCAGGAGGCGGATATGATCACCTGCATTCGATATATGTTTTTGCTGCAGGATAACGGAGCCGCCAGTTATGGACGGAGACATCAGTCTCCATGACAACGGAAGCCGGAAGTGACGTTACGCTATGTAACGCCGGAGCCCGAATAGAAAGGATAAATAAACGGGTTCCTATGGAAACAAGCACGCCCACTGAGGGATTTCTGGACGAGGATTGGAGTCTCCATAACGATAGGAACGCCTGCAGCAGAGGACCATGGGACTAGTAGTTCTGATTATGTATAGGGTCCAGCTGGGCGATCAGGATTTCTATTGGTGCTATGCATATTTAAATAGTAGTCTGAATGGGGAGGTCAGCATTCAGACTTTTTGAACCTTGAGAAAGACCCCAGCCCGGGGTGGAAACGCGTAGGTTACCTCCTAAACAAGCCGAAGGACGGACATAAGGACCGGTATCCAGTAAGAACTAACGTGTGTGTGGTGGGATTATCCGGAAATCCCTATACCATCTCCCATGCGCTTTTAGAACTGCTTAACCACAGTTCTAAATGATCCGGTAATTAGCCTGTCTTTCTTATGCTGCTTGAAGGGAATTGTGCAATATCTGACCTTTTGTTCTTTTTAATGTGTGGTATACGTGTATGCGATTAAAACGTTATTTCACTATATGCACTTTATATTTATTTTTATGACCTATATCCGTGAGTGACGGAAGCCTGTGGAAAACAAACATCATCAGGAACAAGAAGCGCTAGTTAAGTCTCAGTCTCCATTTTTTATTTGTTGTGCAGTCTGTCAACTGGTGACTACCGAACCTCTCTTGATTAAACAATTAGCTCCTATGTTTGTCTCTGGTGGAGACTGTGTGTTATCTATACACTGGAATGAACTATTGTCAATAAAAGTAAAACAAGTAAAGAAAACTTTTATTTTACTGGAACCACTCTCCGTCCTCTGCTGTTGGTGGTCAATGAGGTAACCTGTGCAGAAAGGTTAATACAGCTACCTAATTCATACAATTTTAAGACACAGTGTAATATGCAACAAAGTTAATAACTCTATAATTACTACGCGCTATCGGTACAGTAAGGGAAGGGGTTCCCTTAACACCTTAACTTTCTGGTTGGAGTACTCATAATCACTCGTTGGGGCACATTAGAACGACAATCCCCACAGTCTGACTGAGCTATATGAGTTCCTGTATTTCCTGTGTCGGCTGTGTCAGCCAGTAGTCTAATTGAAAGAACTGTATAAGTGCAATATTTCAGCTCTGGCAATCAGCTCCTGACCAGACTACCACAGTGTTGGACAACTTTTGATCACACTGTGCGGATAGCACTGAGCTGGCTGTCATGACAAGGCTGGCACAAAACTGAGGGACTTGTAGGTGCACTGCACTGACTGTCTCTGGCAAGGCTGAAGCAAGGCTGAGGGACTTGTAGGTGCACTACACTGACTGTCTCTGGCAAGGCTGTAGCAGGGCTGAGAGATTGGCAGGTGCACTGTACTAACTGTCTCTATCAAAGCTGAAGCAGGGCTGAGAGATTGGCAGGTGTACTGGACTCTATCAAAGCTGCTGCGGGCCAAGTGTATTGGGAGAACACTACAGCTGACCGGCTACTGTGGGGACATAAATACCGTATATGGAAGCTCCGGTTCCGCCTTCCGCTGTCACTCTTGTTCCAGCCCGCCTCACTCGGGGCTGGCTTAGCTGCGTCACTCCCGCCCGCCTCACTCCGGTTCGTCTAGGCCCTCCTTGCTCCGCCTCGCACCATCCCTCCTTTCCAAGCCGCGCACCACACTGGATCTCCGGTCACGGCTTCTCAGGCGGCCACCCGCTGAACTGCCAGAGCGGGTGAGATAGGTACCAGCTCGTGGGATTAACTCGGGTGTCCGGAGGTAAGGGTCCCGTTTTCGTCTCCTCACGCAGCGTCGTCCCTTTCCTCTTATCTCTCCCTCAAGAACCCCAACGGTTTCTCTCTTCTCCCCTTTATATCCTTCCTGCCAGGTTCCCGAATCAGTCCCGCCAGAGGTCCCTTGCATGTGCTGGCTTATCCTACAATAGTCTCGTGCCAGCACCCCTCTACTCGATAGGCAGTATGACAGTCTATTAAACCCATATCCAGGCTGACAGTACCAACTCCCCTCTGTGAGGGGCCCTTATTCACCATTACTTCTTTCTGTGAAAGCAACTATTTTAAATATGCTAATATCCTCCTATGAGGGTCTTTGTGTAATTACATGAACTTCTTACTTTTCTTATCCCTATCTACACAAAGCACATTTAATTATATTATAACTTTACCCTGTTACAACTCATTGCCCATGCAGGGGTCTTAGCAAAGTCCTACATACAGGTATAAACAGGGTGTTACACAACAATAGTGCACTTACTGTGGCTGGGAGTGTCGGCGTTGTTCTCAGTGTGGGGCTGTGCACAGTGCGGGGGTGTCCTCAATGCAGAGGTGCCAACGGTGTTGGCAGTGTGAGGGTGCCGGTGGTATCCTCAATGTGGGTATGCCAGTGGTGTCAGCAGTGGTGGGTGAAGTCGGGGTCCTCAGTGCAGTAGTGTTGGTGGTGTCGGCAATGTGGCGGTGCTGGCAGTGTCCTCATTGTGGGGGTGCCAGCAGTGTGAGGATGCCAACGGTGTCCTTTATGTGGGTTTGTCAGCGCTGTTGGCAGCGGGGAGGGGTTCAGGCATTGTTAGCAATGCAAAGGTTCCGGCTGTGTCCTCAGTGCAGAGTTGCCGATGGTGTACTCACTGCAGGGGTGCCAGTAGTGTCAGCAGTGCGGGCATCCCAGTGGTGTCGTATGTGCAGGAGTTCTGGCTGTGTTGGCAGTGTGGGGGTGCCAGTGGTGTCCTCTGTGGGGGTGTGCCAGCGGTATCGGCAGTGCAGGGGTGCCGCTGGTGTCCTCTGTACGGGGGAGTCGGCAGTGTGGGCTGAGTCCTCTGTGTGGAGGTGTCCGCAGTGTGGTGGTGCTGGCTGTATCAGCAGTGCAGGAGTGCAAGAAGTTTCCTCAGTGCAGGGGTTCCGGCATTGTCAGCAATGCGAGAGTACCGTAAGGTGTCCTCAGTGTCCTCTGTGGGGATGTGCCAGCGGTATCGGCAGTGCGGGGGTGCCGCTGGTGTCCTCTGTACAGGGGAGTCGGCAGTGTGGGCTGAGTCCTCTGTGTGGAGGTGTCGGCAGTGTGGGGGTGCTGGCTGTATCAGCAGTGCAGGAGTGCCGGCAGTGTCCTCAGTGCAGGGGTCCCGGCAGTGTTGGTAATGCGGGAGTGCCGGAGGTGTCCTCAGTGCAGTAGTGCTGGCAGTGTCCTTAGTGCAGGGGTGCCGGCAGTGTCAGCAGTGTGGGAGTGCCGGATGTGTCCCCAGTGCAGGAGTGCCGGAGGTGTCCTCAGTGCAGGGGTGTTGGCAGTGTCAGCAGTGCAGGAGTGCCGGATGTGTCCTCAGTGCAGGAGTGCGGGCAGTGTCCCCAGTGCAGGGGTGCCGGCAATGCGAGGGTGCCGGCAATGTGGGAGTGTTGGCAGCGCGGGTGGCGGTGTCAGCAGTGCGGTGGCAGCGCTATTAGAGCTGTGGAGGAACCCATCTTGCCCCATATTAGCCTATGGGGACACGCTGATTATGACAGACGGCTCTCTCAGTCAATCAGCTGTCTTCTGTAGGTTACTATGGAGGCCGGCGTCCGAGCCAAAACCTCAGGATCTGACTGCAGGATTCTGTGGTTTTGGCTCGCTTGGGGGCAGGCAGGGAGATCTGAGCTGTGACTTGGTTTGCGTCAGATCCCCTATGTTCAGGTGGGTTTGGTTCTCTGAGAACCAAACCCGCTAATCTCTAGTATTTACCATGAACAAAAACAATGTAACCCACACAAATCTAAATATATCTGCACATGTTACATTTGCCCAGTGGTGCAAGTAGAAAAAATGTCTTAAGGGTACTGTGTGCTCAAAAAATGGGTGTGGACAAATGCCACATGGGTCGTGGCCAATGAAAATGGGGGCGTGATACACATATGGGGGGAGGTGCAGATACACATATGACCCCAATAGTGCCAGATACACGTTTCCCCACAGTGCCAGATATACATTGCCCCACAGTGCCAGATATACATTGCCCCACAGTGCCAGATACACATTGCCTCACTGTGCCAGATACACAAATGCCCCCAGAGTGCCAGATATACATTGCCTCACAGTGCCAGATACACATTGCCCCACAGTGCCAGATACAGAAATGCCCCCAGAGTGCCAGATATACATTGCCTCACAGTGCCAGATACACATTGCCCCACAGTGCCAGATACACAAATGCCCCCACTGAAGTCAGATATACATTGCCCCCCAGTGCCAGATACAGAAATGCCCCCACAGTGCCAGATATGCCTCCAGTGCCAGATACAGAAATGCCCCCAGTGCCAGATATGCCCTCAGTGTCATATATGCCCCAGTGCCGGATACACATGTCCCCGCAGTGATAGATATGGCCACAGTGCCAGATACACATGTCCCCCCAGTGCCAGATATGCCCCCAGTGCCAGATACACATGTCCCTGCAGTGCCAGATATGCCCCCAGTGCCAGGTACACATGTCCCCCCAGTGCCAGATATGCCTTCAGTGCCAGGTACACATGCCCCCCCAGTGCCAGATATGCCCCCAGTGCCAGATATCCCCCAGTGCCAGATGCACGTTCCCCAGTGCCAGATATGCCCTCAGTGCCAGAAATGGCCACAGTGCCAGATATTCATTTCCCCGCAGTGCCAGATATGGCCACAGTGCCAGATACACATGTCCCCCCAGTGCCAGATACACACCCCCCCAGTGCCAGATATGCCCTCAGTGCCAGATATGGCCACAGTGCCGGATATACATGTCCCCGCAGTGCCAGATTTGGCCACAGTGCCAGATGCACATGCCCCCCAGTGCCAGATATGCCCCCAGTGCCAGATACACATGTCCCCCCAGTGCCAGATACACGTCCCCCCAGTACCAGATATGCCCTCAGTGCCAGATATGGCCACAGTGCCAGATACACATGTCCCCCCCAGTGCCAGATATGCCCCCCAGTGCCAGATACACATGTCCCCCCAGTGCCAGATACACATGTCCCCCCAGTGCCAGATACACATGTCCCCCGAGTGCCAGATATGCCCCCAGTGCCAGGTACACAAGTCACCCCAGTGCCAGATATGCTCCCAGTGCCAGGTATACATGCCCCCAGTGCCAGCTATACCCCAGTGCCGGACATGCCCCCCCCTCCCCCCAATTCATTGGTGATATGATGATAGGAAATATGAGCTACAGTAGCAATTCTATATAGTCACTGTACAATAACTACACAGCCAAACCCGGGCTGTGTCCTGAGACCAATGGTGCAAGTAGAAAAAATATGCCCCCAGTGCCAGGTACACAAGTCCCCCCAGTGCCAGATATGCCCCCAGTGCCAGATACACATGTCCCCCCAGTGCCAGATACACGTCCCCCCAGTGCCAGATATGCCTTCAGTGCCAGATATGGCCACAGTGCCAGATACACATGTCCCCCCCCAGTGCCAGATATGCCCCCAGAGCCAGATACACATGTCCCCCCAGTGCCAGATACACATGTCCCCCCAGTGCCGGACATGCCCCCCCCCCCCCCCAATTCATTGGTGATATGATGATAGGAAATATGAGCTACAGTAGCAATTCTATATAGTCACTGTACAATAACTACGCAGCCGAACCCGGGCTATGTCCTGAGACCAATGGTGCAAGTAGAAACAATATGCCCCCAGAGCCAGGTACACAAGTCCCCCCAGTGCCAGATATGCTCCCAGTGCCAGGTATACATGCCCCCAGTGCCAGATATCCCCCAGTGCCGGACATAGTTTAATTCCGTGCGCGGTGCGAGCTCTGATTGGGTCACGGGCGGCGCTGAATTGAACAAAGACACCCGCACCCGCCGGAGACTGAGGGGAAGGAGAGGTGCAGGCTGCGCTTTCCTCCCCTCACATCAGCGGCGGTGCGGCGGTGAGCAGCAGAGGGAGGGAGGGACGAGAAGCGGCATCCCGTCGGTGTGGGTACGGCGTACCCACGGCTAAATTCTTAAGGGTACGCCGTACCCACCCGTACCCGCACACTTGCACCGCTGCATTTGCCCCATCTGCAGTGCAACATGGATATGTCCAATTGCTATCTTTTTTGGTGTGCTAACAGCTCTGAATAGCCCCCAAAATCCTTAATGCAAAATACTGTATGGTTTTTGCTCCGTTGTCTATTTACATTATGTCGGATAGATTTGCACTTACAGGCAATATAGATGAGTTGTTTTTGCTATTTTTTTTAACTGAAGTATTTTTATTAAAGATACAAAAAAGAAAATTTTCTATTACAGATCATTCAAGTCAGTGTAAACAAACACAAACATAATGGCATATTAACATGATCTGCAATAAAAATAAGTAAAATAATAAAGGGAAAAAGAAAGAGAAAAAGGGAAAGAAGTAATGCCAAATATAAACTCTATTAGAGAGTCAGTCAGTAAGTATACAATCAAGAATCAAGAAGTTTGCACATGTCCTTAAAACCTCACATTTAGGAGGCCATGAGAATACAACAAGAATTCAGTAAATATACACCAATCAATTATTAGCAGGAGAAAAAAAAGTCACCATGAAAACCCGGTTGATCCTCAAGAGCAGCAGGCCAAAAGACAATGGGGACTCAAACAAGGGTGTATCTAGGGGTCCGAGCGCCTCTGGCAAAGTAAGGGACTGGCGCCCCCCATATTTTAAATAGGCGATGTGTATGTGCATGTGCTGTGAAAGGGCCATGGCACACAATGGTACCCCCAATTCAAATTATGACACACATTAGTGCCCCCTTATTAACAAATTAACATTACACTACACAATGATACCCCTGATACACATTATGCTACACAGTAGTGCCCTTTACATATAATGCCCACAGTAGTAGTGCTCCCTACACATTATGCCCGCAGTAGGAGTGCCCCTTACACATTATGCCCACAGTAGTAGTGCCCCTAACACATTATGCCCATAGCAGTAGTGCCCCTTACACATCATGTCGACAAAAATGTACAGTGTTGTGTTTTGCATTCCTCTATGGAAGCACGTTACTATAGAGGTGATACTGTGATAGCACAGATGTAGCCATGATCATTCAGCCCACGGCACAGTCGGCGGGTGCTAATATACGAATCACATCAAATAAGTCGCCCCCTCGGCTATTTCTTTTTTTTTTTTTTTTTACTTATTATCCTTACAAAGATTCTGTTTATAGAAAATGGAATGCAGCCTCAGAAATGAGTGGCCACCATAATTGAAGCTAAATATAAAATGTTTGTCTTTAGGGTGCAGTCCCGTCCTATATGGTGAATAAGCTAGGTAAGCATCTAATGCATAAAGACATATTGTTACAGATAATATAAAATAAAGTAAAAAGCAATGTTAGAATATTTATGTAACAAATATCCCCTCATGGCAGTGTACTAAGATGTAGTACAGAAAATAAATGACATAAAAAAGTAGTTTATTTTGAGTTTCTTCACTGTAGTATATTGCGGTGCCAGGCACAGGTACCAGTAACAGTGGCTGACTCCCAGGGTCATATTGACCATCTAGCCATGGGGTGGCACCATGGGGTGGCGCCCCCTCCTTGGCTGGTGCCCCTGGCAAGTGCCATCTTGGCCAATGGGCAGATACACCCCTGGACATAAAGGAAGGATAGCACAACTCTCCTAGTTCAGGACATTCCGTGGGGCTACTTTGGAAGATTAATAATTCGACCAGGCTAATCATTTCTTCAAGGGAGAAGAGGAAGCCAAAGAATACTTAAATCCTATAGTTTTCATTTCAAAGCTACGGTAAACTGAAGATATAATTTTTGATAGATGTGGAGAGCAGTCAGGGGAGGCTGTGATTAATTATAAAAATAATACAAAGAAGATACTTATGATACATATTCTGTGTCATAAGTATCTTCTTGATTTAATTCTAATAATTTTTTTGTTTAAATGACTTTGGGAGGCACTGATAGCAGTGCCTCCCATAGATAATAGGAACGGGGACAGAGCGGGGGGCGGGGCCAAGTACTGGGCTGTAAAAGCCCCTTGAAAAAGATTGTGAAAGCGGCACTGAAACAAGTGCCTCGCTGACAGGGACACCACCCCATGTCAGCGAGGCACCTCTGATTGGACAGCGGATCCAGTGCTGGATCCGCTGTCCAATCATCCACAGCGCGAGGCGGAAGTGGCGGCGGGTCCCGGTGGTGACTGTCGTTGGAGGTAGCTGGGAGCAGCGGAGGACATGAAGTAGTGAGTGCGGCTCTCACCTGTCCTGCTCCGCCGGCTCCGTCCTCCCGCTCACAGCCCAGCAGCAGCACGTTAGTGCCGTGAGTGCGGCTCTCCCCTGCGCCGTCCTCCCGCTCACAGGCAGCAACGCTCACAGCCGGCAGCAGGTTAGTCTCTCTCTCTCTCTCCTCTTTTACCCCTCTTGTCTATTGCCAAGTCTGTAAGTATTTTCCTTTTTCCAGATACCCCTATTGGATTATAAGTGGACGTCATCAGCATGGGATGTAGGCAAGTAATCTCTCTCATTTTTACAGGTACCCCTATTGGATTCTACATGGACAAGTGGACGTGATCGGTGTGGGATGTAGGTAAGTATGTGTGAGTGTGTAAGTGTGTTTTAATACATTTTTACTTTCAATGCATGTGTCTTGTGTTTTTATTTGGGTATTTTTGTTGTTGTAGAACTACAGGTACCAGCAGGCCCGTTATTTCCCCGCATGCTGGTACTTGAGGTTCTCCAAGTACCAGCACAGAGGGGAGGCTTGCTGGGCCTTGTAGTTCCACAACAAAAAACAATATTCTTTGTTAACACACTTATGGCTATCAGCCCGGCACCCACCGCCCAGGGGTGCTGGGGACAGCCTCGGGCTTCACCCCTGGCCCTTGGGTGCTGGAGGGGGGGACCCCTTGATTTAAGGGGTCCCCACTCCTCCAGGGAACCAAGGCCAGGGGTAATGCCACGGCCGCAGGGACCTACATAAATGTGTCCCCCGGCTGAGGCATTATGTCCCTGGCTAGTGGAGCTCGGTGCTGGTTTTAAAAATACGGGGGACCCCTACATCTTTTGTCCCCCGTATTTTTGGAACCAGCACTGGACTAAGAGCCTGGTGCTGGTTGTCTAAATACGGGGAACCCCTGTCATTTTTTCCCCTGTACTTAAACAACCAGGACCGACTCAAAGAGCCCAGTGCTGGTTATACTTAGGAGGGGGGACCTCAAGCATTTTTTTTTAACCCATTCAGACCCTTGTCCATTAAGTTAATGGAAGCCCTGGACAACAAAATTGCATTCATGTCCTCCTCCCACTCCCTCCCAGTCTCAAAGACAATTTTTTTTCTATAAAAATGTACAATATATCACAAGTATGATGAGCAGGCAGGCAGCGGGCATTGGCGGCATCGGACTGAGATGCAAATTAGTGGCAGAGGGCTGGGTCAGTTGATGGTAGGCGAGTTTGTAAGCCATTGGCGGTGGCAGTGGGCATAGGCTCAGAGGCAGTAGCGGGCATTGGCTCGGCGGCGGTAGGGTTCATCGGCAGGATTCGGCGGACTGTATGGCTGTAGTGCCTCACCAGCCACTGACCTCACCGCACGCCACTGGTTGAGAGTCTACCCTTTTGCAATATTGGTTTAAAGCATCCCTAGTAGCTATGAGTATATAATGTATGTATATTTACTAGCAACAGATGGAGGAAATTAATATAGAAGGACAATATCGGGGAGAAACGGGAGCGACACATTCGTATGAGTTGTTTTTTTAAATGTGCTTTCATATTTTGTCTAAAATGGAAAGCGACCATCATATTACATGATCTATGCAAGTCTGATCTACCATGATGCGCTGAATCATTCCTGGATTTTTAATTAACAACATTGCTGGGAGCATTATGTGAGCATGGACCCAAATTACTATATATTCTGTCACATTCTCATCTTTATATATTCTTGTGAATGGGTTTTGTGTAAATATTTAACTGTGGTGTTGCCACTGACTAACCTAAGCTAGGCAGGGCTGCATTAATAATGGGGCTGATGATACTGCAATTAACAAACCTCCATATAGAAATAGGCCCATCAGGATGATAATGCCTGGCCAGCCACATTGTGCTCACTGTGGAGTCATGTGACTGCTCATTACGAGTCTGTTGCCTGATAGCTCCAATAATATTGTATCATATAATAGCGTGATTGATGTAGAAACAATGCAGGTAACCAATAAAAATCATAGATTTCTGTCTTCAACATCAAAAAGCCCCATCACGACTGTATGCCATGTGGATATCAAAGGTTATACTCTGTATTTACAAATACTGGATTTCAATGGGAGAAAGTTGAAATAGTAAGAAACAAATACACAGCAATTATACTGTTAATTAAAGTGCATACAGATGGAACCATGCTAATCGTGGCTCCATCTGCGACTGAGGCGGACTCCCAAAGTGAATGGGAGTGTCTCTGTGTGCTCGCCGGGCACCACCGCCTGCGATGTAGCTAGCGTGGCTCAATCTGTATGTATAAAGGTTGGGTTTTTTTTAAACATAATTATATAAAAAGCAGATATTTCAGCATAATTTTATGAATTGTTGCTATGTACTAATCACCTAATGTAGGAGTTTTCACAGAAATCTGCAAAAGGCTAATTAGCGATTCAGACCACAGTCCCCATTATTATCAGTGGGGACTACATCCCAAGTTCCAACCCTAAAGTGAAGCTTTTCAGAGTTTGGTCCCTTTAGGTTGCACTATCTTCAGCTGGCATAAACCACTTAAGCCTATGGAGGCATATTCGGAGGAGAGGGGTCTTCCTATCTCTCTCCTGCAGCCTCTGGCCGAATCCCAAATTTTTCATTGTACATATGCAGTGTCAGATTCCCCGGAGGAGTCTTTCATAAATGCGAAAGTCTCCTCTAATATACTGGGGAAATAACTGGTAGAGACAGAAGTTAACGTTACATGTGTGGGGATACTTTCATAAAAATAAGAATATCTGTTGCAGTACAGACTGATAATGATTACAGCAGTACAAGATTATTAATACACAGGCCTCTAAGTTTCTAGCTTGCTCACAAGGTTTTCTGGGTTTAGCAAGTCCACTGCAACCAAAGGTAATACACCTCAGCAATTGCATGGTAGGCCCAAACAGCATGTCCGGATTAAGCCTTGGGGGTGCCCGGGACATTTAAGACAGTTGGGCCCCGGTGCAGGGGTCAAGGTTGTACACTGGGACAGGACTCAGGAGGACTCTTTGTGTGTGTCTCTATCTCTAGACCCAAATGGTTTAGTTGCATAACAGTTTACACAAGATTCACACACCCAAGCAGGGAAAAGGAGATGCTGGAATCCCTGTGTCACTTACAGCTCTCTCCACCCTCCTATGGTCGGAAAGCTCTATAGGTAGCTCATGAAACATGATACATGAACAGTTGTAGTTAATGGAGTGCAATCTATGGAGGGAAATGTTACCAGTGGAGTACCCCAGGGATCTGTACTTGGTCCAGTTCTCTTTAATATCTTTGTTGGTGACATTGCAGATGGTATTGAAGGGAAGGTATGCCTTTTTGCAGATGATACAAAGATATGCAACAGGGTAGACATACCGGGAGGGGTAAAACAAATGATTGATGACCTAGGTAGGCTTGAGAAATGGTCAAGAACGTGGCAACTACAGTTTAATGCTAAAAAATGCAAAATCATGCACTTGGGTCTCAAAACTACTGAGGAGGAAAGGGATTTAGGAGTCACTATTTCAAGTGACTTGAAGGCAGAAAAGCAATGCAACATAGCAATGAGAAAGGCAAGTCAGATGCTTGGTTGTATAGCGAGAGGAATCAGTAGCAGGAAAAAAGAAGTGATAATGCCATTGTATAGGTTATTGGTGCGGCCCCATCTGGAATTCTGTGTCCAGTTCTGGAGACCATATCTCCAGAAAGATATAAATACATTAGAGAGTGTACAAAGAAGGGCAACTAAAATGGTGCATGGCCTACATCACAAAACTTACCAGGAAAGGCTAAAAGTTCTTAACATGTATAGTTTGGAGGAGAGAAGGGAAAGGGGGGACATGATAGAAACCTTCAAATATATCAAGGGTCTTAACAAAGTTCAGGAGGGAAACATTCTTCAAAGGAAGAGAAGTATTAGAACTCGAGGACATACACTGAGACTGGAGGGGGGGAGGTTCAGGGGAAATTTAAGGAAAAAGTACTTCACAGAAAGGGTAGTGGATAAGTGGAATAGCCTCCCATCAGAGGTGGAAGAGGCTAAGACTGTAGAGCAATTTAAACATGCTTGGGATAGGCATATGAATATCCTTACAAAGAATTAAGGTTCAAAAAGGGTTGAGATTGCCTAAAGGATTAAAAAAAGGGGCAGACTAGATGGGCCAAGTGGTTCTTATCTGCCGTCAAATTCTATGTTTCTATGTTTCTATGACTCTGCCGGCACTGCATACTGTCCTGCTCACATTCTGGCTTCTGGTTCTGCTGCTGCTTAAGAGGGAAAGCTAGTAATGTCAGTGTGCTCTGGCCTTGGGGTCCCCTGACAAAGGGGAGCCTGGGTACAGTATGCCCTGCATCCCCCCTTAATCTGGCTAGGCCAAACAGCGGAATCAGTATGATATACTGACGCTGGGATCCCACTGATGAGAAGACCAACAGGGGTGAGTAAAGGGTGTTCTCCCTTCCCTTCAACCCCTAACCCTAACCCACCCTTCCCGCAGCCTAAACCTAACCTCCCCGCTTAGTGCCTAACCCCCCATCCCCGCTGCCTAAACCTAACACTCCCTTCCCAGAAGCCTAACCCTAACCTCGCCCGGGGGTGCATAACCTAACCTCCCCACTTCCTAACCCTTACTTCCCCCCTTTCCACAGCCTATCCCTAACCCCCCTGCTTGATGCCTAAAACAAACCCCCTTCTCCCGGCACTAAACATAAGATCGCGGGGATGCTTATGGCCAGGATGGCGGCTCTCGGGATCCTGACCCAATCGGGGTTCCGATGTCGGGATTCTGAAGGGTGCCAGGATACCGGCATTGGTATTTCAACTGCCGGGATCTCTACAACCAGCACCTTGACCTCATCCCCAAACAGCATATATACACTAATGTTTCAGACAGGTAGTTGGTTGGATACAATCCAAAGTCTGGTACCAGGTACAAGACAGAGGTAGGTCAGGTTAGCTCCAAGGTCTAGTAATGTGTATCCAATTACTAATGGGCAGAGATAGAGGCAGGCTAGATACACTCCAAGTTCTGGCAACAAGTATTTAATGGACAAAGACAGTGGCAGGTCAGGTTTAATCCGAGGTCTGGTAACAGGTATCCTGATATAAAAAAACACTGCTGACAGGCACAGGATTTAGGAGCCAAATGTCTGCGAGAGATCATCTAACAATTACTGTTAGGTGAGGCAGCTTTAAGTACTTTAAAACAGCCTGCTCTTTCTCCCAAGTCTGGGCTCACTTCACTGAGCAGGCCCCCAATGTCTGGTTTCTGCATTACAGCAGCTGGAAATAATGACGTCTCTCTGTGCAGTTGTCCGACTTTCAGACATCAGGGCTGCTCTTCTGGCCAAATAATGGCTTGCATGAGCCGGTAACAACAGCCTTCTCGTGGAGACCAGACAGCTGATGCTGGCACTAATACCCAGGGCCGGTTCAAGACCTTGTGGCGCCAAGGCGAAAGTTTCCTGTTGCGCACCCACCCAGGCAAAACAGGGTTGGGGCGCACCGAAGGCGCGCGTGCAAAAATAGGGGCGTGGCTTCTTCATAGGGAAGGGGCATGGCCACAGTTATCTCCTTGTACTTGTGCCCCCCTGTAGCTGTACCCCCAGTAGATTTGCCCCAGTAGTTGTGTCGCCAGCAGCTGTGTACCCTGTAGCAGTGCCCCAAATAGTTGTGAGCCCAGTAGTTGTGACCCCTGTAGCTGTGACACCTGTAGCTGTGCCCCCAGTAGATTTGCCCCCAGTAGATTTGCCCCCAGTAGATGTGCCCCTTGTAGCTGTGCCCCCTAGCTGTGCTCCTTGTAGCTGTGCCCCCCGTAGCTGTGCCCTTTGTAGCTGTGCCTCCAGTAGTTGAGCCCCCTGTACTTGTGACCCCAGCAGTTGTGCCCCCTGTAGCTGTGCCAGTGCCCCCAGTAGTTGTGACCCCCGTAGCTGTGCCCCCTAGCTGTGTCCCTTGTAGCTGTGCCAGTGCCCCAATAGTTGTGCCCCCTGTAGCTGTGCCAGTGCCCCCAGTAGTTGTGCCCCAGTAGCGCTGCACACACAAAAAACAAACCACACACAATACTTACCACTCCTGCTGTGCTGCCCTCCGTCTCTGGCCACCGGCTCCTCTCTACTATGGGAGAGACATCATGGCTCTTGCCACGGTGGTGGAAGCGCCCTTGGGCAGCGGCGCCCGGGCAAAAAGCCTGCTTGCCCGTGGCAAGAGCCGCTACTGCTAATACCGTACACACATGAAGCATCAGGGGCAGACTGGGTCAGGAGATAGATAGTCACAGTCCCGAGCCAATACATTTTGGGACAGCTTCATTTTGGAGTATGTGGCCCCCCAGGAGTTAATGCCTCTGCACAGGTGTCATGATCTTGCACTGCAAACTCATACTTATCCCTGTAAAAGTGGAAGCAGTTGGGGCCCTCATGGGACTCTAGGTAAGTTTCTATATTGGAGCCCCCTCC
Organism: Pseudophryne corroboree; assembly: GCF_028390025.1. Classification (NCBI taxonomy): domain Eukaryota; kingdom Metazoa; phylum Chordata; class Amphibia; order Anura; family Myobatrachidae; genus Pseudophryne; species Pseudophryne corroboree. Next base: position 210,212,198 of record NC_086444.1, read on the forward strand.
CTCAAACAATCCAATACACTATATTTTTGTACCTGATTCATGCTCCTTACATTTTTTGTCATTTTTCCTCCTTGTAGGAATGCTCTTTACACATTATGTCACACACAGTAATCCCCTTACACAATATGCCACACACCATAATGCCCCTTACACATTATGCATCACACCATAATGGGGGTAATTCTGAGTTGATCGCAGCAGGAATTTTGTTAGCAATTGGGCAAAACTATGTGCACTGCAGGGGAGACATGTGCAGAGAGAGTTAAGGGGGGTACTCACGGGAGAGATGTGTGCTGAGCGATCTTAACACAGACCGCTCAGCACACATCTCTCACCCCGCTCAGCACAGCGCGATGTGCTGAGCGAGGGGGAAAGCCGACGGGGGGGCGCTCACTTCACACAACGGTGAAGTGAGCGACCCGCTAGATTGAGCCTGCATGCAGCTCAATCTAGCATCGGCGATAGCGATGCGCGGGGCCGCGCATCGCTATCGCTGGAGGGCATACACACGGCAGATCCGTGCTTAAAATCTAAGCAATCTAGCAAGATTGCTTAGATTTTAAGCACGGATCTCTCCGTGTGTACCCCCCTTTAGATTTGGGTGGAGTGTGTTCAATCTGCAATCTAAATTGCAGTGTAAAAATAAAGCAGCCAGTATTTACCCTGCACAGAAATAAAATAACCCACCCAAATCTAACTCTCTCTGCACATGTTATATCTGCCTCCCTTGCAGTGCACATGGTTTTGCCCAATTGCTAACAAAATTCCTGCTGTGATCAACTCAGAATTACCCCCAATGTTCGTTATGCATTATGCCTCAAACCATAATGCCCCTTACATATCGCCCAACTTAGCTGTTATTGCTTGAGGGACTGCACACCAGAAACTAGGGGGCATTGCTTCGCTGATAGGGGGCGTGGCCTCACCCCCATTTTTGTCAATGCGGGGGCATGCACCCTGGTGCATGACATCACAAAAGAGCAATTTCATTGTGAGTTTGCACAAACCTTGGTAATTGGAGGAATGGGCAGTTACTCACATGTTCCTACTCTGTATATTCTGTGCAGTGCAGACATTGGGGGTCATTCTGAGTTGATCACACGCTGCCGATTTTCACTGCTCTGCAATCAGGTCTATACTGCGTATGCACCGCAATGCGTACATGCGTCGTACGGGTACAATGCGGATCGTTGCTGAGCTATGGATTTAACGAAGAATCCCTACGCACAGCCGATCGCAAGAAGATTGACAGGAAGAGGGCGTTTATGGGTGTCAACTGACCGTTTTCTGGGAAAGGTAGGGAAAACGCAGGCATGTCCGGGCGTTTAGAGGGCGAGTGTTTGACGTCAATTTCGGCACCAAAAAGACTGAAATGATCGCAAGGGCTGAGTAAGTTCAGACCTACTCTGAAACTGCACAAAATGTTTTTGCAGAGCTCGGCTGCACAGGCGTTCACATTCTTGCAAAGTGAAAATACACTCCCCCGTGGGCAGCGACTATGTGTTTGCACGGCTGCTAAAAACAGCTAGTGAGCGATCAACTCGGAATGAGGGCCATTGTCTGCTCGCCGACAGAATTTTAAATTCATATGAACGTTCCTTTACAGTGTGTTATGTATTTTTCTGTGCCTGACTCCAGCAACAAAATGTAGCCAGAAGAAAAGCTTTCCTGTTTATTCCAAACAATATTCTGGAAATTGAAAGCAATGACATATTGCAAGGAAATCTGCAGACTGAAAATATCAACATCAGTTTTTCTGTACACAAAGAACCAGAATATCATTCACAAGATATTGGGAAAGACACCTTCAATAAAAATACTGATATCAAGTCATACACCGTGACAAATATCAACCACCTTTCCATGCACAGCAAATCGACACAAATAAGCCAAATAATGTACTAATTTTATTGCAAATGGAATCATGAATTAATATTGTCATATGGACATATACATTTGTAGGGATGTAGTCAGGATCCCGATGATCCCGATGGTCAGAATATCGACAGTAGAATACAATGCCGATGTATCCTAACAGTGAGAGAGGGACGGTTAGGGTTAGACTGTCAATGTGTGTGTTTAGGGTTAGAGTGTCAAAGGGTACGGTTATGGTTAGGCTGCAGGAGTGGTGGGTTAGGGCTAGGGTTGGAATAGTCAGCGGGATCCATCGGGATTCCGCTGTCAAGATTCTGACTGTTGGGATCTTGACTGCCAGCATTACATACCCAACTGCATTTGTAATTTGCGCAATAATACACCTTCTTACATATCAGGACATAACTAGCAATCATAATAGTTAGCATTACTGCCTCACAGCACAGGTTTGATTCGCACCACGGACCTAACTGTGCGGAGTTTGTATGTTCTCCACATGCTTGCATGGGTTTCCTCCAAGTACTCAGGTCGCTTCCCAAAATCCAAAGTATACTGTACTAATAGATCAATTGGCTCCAAACAAACAAAAAACATGATCCCTAGTGTGTAAGTGTATAGTCATGCTATTATATGCTGCTCAACAGTCCCTTAGTGCCACATGCTACAGTGGGGCAGATGTATTAACCTGGAGAAGGCACAAGGAAGTGATAAAGCAGTGATAAGTGCAAGGTCATAACTGCACCAGCCAATCAGCTCCAATATGTAAATTAACAGGAGCTGATTGGTGCATTTATCACCTTGCACTTATCACTGGTTTATCCCTTCTTTATGCCTTCTCCAGGTTAATACATCTGCACCAGTGTCTCTATCAAAATTATCTCATGGTAGGCACCTGGGCACATTGTCTTCATTATTTATAGAGTGCCAGGTTTTGGACATTACATATTATATATATATTGCCCAGGTTTCCAGTCAGGAGTTGTAAAACCGCCCAAATCCATAAACAATGCAAGAAACGGCACTCTCAGATACACAAGATGTCTACGTTTCAGTGCCGACACACAGTGTCTACAGGGCAGTTTAAATAGCAGTATTTCCATAGGGGCTAATTCAGACCTGATCGCTAGCAAGCGATTTTTGCACTGCTGTGATCAGATAGTCACCACCTACAGGGGGAGTGTACTTTAACTGTGCAAGTGTGCAAACGCATGTGTAGCTGAGCCAGTGGCGTAACTACTGCCCCCGCAGTCCTCGCGGTGGCTTGGGGGCGAGGGGCTGCGGGGGCGCCACTGATTTACAGCAGACTGACATGCGGACGAGCGTCCGCATGTCAGTCTGCAGTCTCCTTCCCTCCGCCGCTTGTTGGAGGGACATGGAGGGCACACAGCGCGCCTCCCTGTGTCCCTCCTGCTGCATCATCTCCGGCGGCCGCGGGTCTTATAGGGGGAAGTGCCGTCCGTGAGCTCTAATTGGCTCACGAACCGGCACTTCCCCCTATTAGACCCGCGGCCGCCGGAGATGATGCAGCAGGAGGGACACAGGAGAGACGAGCTGTGCCCTCCGTGTCCCTCCAAAAAGCGACGGCGGTGGGGGGGGGGATAAATATCTGGCACTGGGGGCATATATGGCACGGGGGGGGGGGGGAGGGAGGAATATCTGGCACTGGGGCATTTCTGGCACTGGGGGCATATCTGGCACTGGGGGGGGATATCTGGCACTGGGGGGAATATCTGGCACTGGGGGCATATATGGCACTGGGGGGGGATATCTGGCACTGGGGGCATATATGGCACGGGGGGCATATATGGCACTGGGGGGAATATCTGGCACTGGGGGCATATATGGCACTGGGGGGGGATATCTGGCACTGGGGCATATATGGCACTGGGGGGAATATCTGGCACTGGGGGGGGGATATCTGGCACTGGGGCATATATGGCACTGGGGGGAATATCTGGCACTGGGGGGAATATCTGGCACTGGGGGGGGATATCTGGCACTGGGGGGGAATATCTGGCACTGGGGGCATATATGGCACTGGGGGGGAATATCTGGCACTGGGGGCATATATGGCACTGGGGGGGATATCTGGCACTGGGGGCATATATGGCACGGGGGGAATATCTGGCACTGGGGGGGAATATCTGGCACTGGGGGCATATATGGCACGGGGGGAATATCTGGCACTGGGGGGGAATATCTGGCACTGGGGGCATATCTGGCACTGGGGGCATATGTGGCACTGGGGGGGAATATCTGGCACTGGGGGCATATGTGGCACTGGGGGGGTATATGTGTACCTGGCACATGGGGACGACGACTATATTTGGCACTGGGGCATGTAAGTAACTGGCACCGTGGGGGAATATCTGGCACTGGGGACATATGTGGCACTGGGAGCACAGCCCTAGCAACAAGGACTACCTCCTAGCAACGAGCATGACACCCAGTGCATGAAACACCTGGCAACGAGCATGACACCCAGTGCATGAAACACCTGGCAACGAGCATGACACCCAGTGCATGAAACCCCTGGCAACGAGCATGACACCCTGAGCCATGAAAACCCCTGGCACCGTGCATGGAACCAAGAGCATGAAACCCCTGGCAACTAGCATGACACCCAGTGCATGAAACCCCTGACAACGAGCAGGTAATTGAAAAGTAATTAGAAGCCTTACTGTAGGACTTAATGTGTAATGGGCATTACGGTGTGTGGCATAATGTATCACGGACATTGCGGTGTGTGTCATAATGTGTCACAGGCATTACGGTGTATGGTATACTATATCGCGGGCATTGTGATATGTGGTATAATGTCTCAGGGTCATTGCAGTGTGTGGCATAATGTATCACGGACATTGCGGTGTGTGTCATAATGTGTCAGGCATTATGGTGTGTGGTATACTATATCACGGGCATTGTGCTATGTGGTATAATGTCTCCGGGTCATTGCAGTGTGGCATAATACATAACGGGCATTGCGATGTGTGGCATAGGGTATAACGGGCAGGGCATTGCGGTATGTGTCACAGGCATTACGGTGTATGGTATACTATATCACAGGCATTGTGGTATAATGTCTCAAGGTCATTGCAGTGTGTGGCATAATGTGTCACAGGCATTGTATGTGCTATAATGCATCGGGCATTGCAGTGTGTGGCATAATGTATCACGGACATTGCGGTGTGTGTCATAATGTGTCACAGACATTGTATGTGCTATAATGTATCAGGGGCATTGCAGTGTGTAGCATAATGTATAACGGGCATTGCGATTCCTGTCATAATGTGTCACAGGCATTACGGTGTGGGGCATAATGTGTCACAGACATTACGGTGTGTGGCATAATGTGTCGGGGGCATTACAGTGTGTGCATATTGTGTCGTGCATTATTGTGTGCGGCATAATGTCTAAGGGCCATTGCAGTATGTGGCATAATGTATACTGGGCATTACTATAAGGAGGAAACATGACAAATAATGTAAGGGGCATGAATCAGGATTATTTTTCTTTCCTGCGGTGGCCAACGTATGGGCGTGCAGGTTGCAAAACTGGGGTATAAGGTAGTCTTTTCCTGCAATACCACACCCCTTTATGCGAAACCACGCCCACTCCAACAAAACCACGCCCCTTTTTTTGGCGCGCGCATATTTATCCCTTTCTTGCTCCCAATTATGGAGCATGAAGGGGGGGGGGGGGGGGGGCGCCGAAGAATTTTTTAGCTTGGGGGAGAAAAATTTCTAGTTACGCCACTGAGCTGAGCTGTACAAACAGATTTTGTGCAGTACCTGAGTAGCCCAGGACTTACTCAGCCACTGCGATCACTTCAGCCTGTCCGGGACCAGTATTGACGTCAGGATCTCTCCCTGCAAACGCATGGACATGCCTGCATTTTTCCAACCCCTCCCTGAAAATGGTCAGTTGCCACCCAGAAACGCCTTCTTCCTGTCAATCTCCTTGCGATTGCTCGTGCGAACAGATCCGTCGCACAAACCCATCGCTGAGCGGCGATCCACTTTGTACCCATGCGATGCGCCTGCAAGTGGTCCAAATAAATTTAATTTATAAATAGATTTGGACCTTTATGTGAGAAATCTTACTTCAAAACGTCGTTTTTAAGAAAATCAGATGCTCCGGTGAGAAATTGGGAGAATAAAAATGAAAATAAGGGGTCCAGGTCAGGACTTAAATCCAGATCCACCTATTTCCCAGTAGAGTGAAAAGGCCCATATATTGAATTATTTTCTAAAATGGTTAAAAAAGATATAGGAAATATGCAAGTAACCACAAAAAAAATTAAAATTTTACAAAAAAGGAATATGCAGCATTAAAAGGGCTAGCAGAGAATAAAAATATAGTCATCAAAAATGCTGACAAGGGGGGTGGGTTAGTTATCATGGATAGGGAGTATTATAAGAAAGAAGCATACAACCTGTTGATGGATGAAAAGTCCTATTTAAAGCTTAAGAAAGATCCAACAAGTCTTTTCAGAGGGGAATTAGAGAAGTTGTTAAATGAAGGATTACTGAATGGATGTATCACTAAAGAGGAATATAATTATCTATGTAATAAAAATCCTAGATCTGCAACTTTTTACCATATCCCTAAGATACATAAAAATCTGACCCACCCCCCGGGATGCCCGAAAGTTAGTGAAATTGGGTCTCTTACCTCTAGAATTTCGGAATATGTAGAGGTGTTTCTGAAGAAACCTGTGATCAAATTAGATTCATATATTCAAGACTCTACAGAGGCTTTAAAAATAGTTAATGGGATACAGTGGCAAAAATGGTGTTCAATTGATGTGCAATTCTTGTACACGGCCATCCCACATACGAAAGGGATAGAGGCAGTAAGAAAAACCTTAAATATAGACCCAGAGATGGAAGGGATTATGGTTCATTTCATATGCAGATGTTTAGAATTTGTATTGAAATTGAATTATTACACGTTCCTTGATGAGTGGTATATACAGGTATATGGGACCGCTATGGGGAGCATTTGTGCCCCGAGTCTAGCTAATCTATATATATATATGGGCCAATGGGAACAAGAGACACTCATTGCAGATATGAAAAAAAAACATCTTGTTATTTTTAAAAGATATATAGACGATATACTGATTGTATGGGACAGTGATGATTTGGAGTTTGATACCTTTATGAAAAAGATTAATGAAAATGATTATAATCTAAAATTTACACATACAATTGGTGGAGATAAACTAGTATTCCTAGATCTTATGCTTAATTCAGAGCATTTTTTCGAAACAGGGGTAATAGAAACATCCACACACTTTAAGGAGGTGGACAGTAATAGCTACTTGGAATTTGGCAGTTGTCATCTTCCAAGATGGAAGGAGAATATTCCCCTGTCTCAGTTTACAAGACTGAGGAGAAATTGCTCTAAGATAGAGAAATATGAAGAACAAGCACTTATCTATACCAAAAGGTTTGATGAGCGAGGATATCCATCAAGTTTAGTTGAAAAAGCTAAGAATAAAGCAAAAAATAAAACTAGGGATGAGTTGTTGGTACAGATGGGTCCATGTTTATCTTGACCTTTAATAGGATTAACTGAGACTGGACAGTCAGACTTAATCCCCTGCTGTAATGACTTAATTCCCTGCTGTATTGTTCTCTGTATTGTATTGCAGCTGAGAACAATAGATGAAGGGTTTATGTTAATAAACCATGTTGTGCCTATGCGCAGCAAACTAGCCAAGATAACCGTGAACTCATCTGTATATAAAAGAAAAAAGAAAATGGGGGGACGCTAACTCGCAAATTATTTGTCCATTTACTACTCAATACAACAGTTCTGAGAAAGAGATTGGAAAAATCATGAGGAAGAATTGAAACATCCTAGAGATGGACCCAATATTGGGTCAACATCTCCCTAACAAGCCGACTATTATTTATAGATGAGCAAAAACTATAAAAACCATGATTTCAAAAAGTTGTTTAGAAAAGTTGCCTGAGGGTGATCAAACAGTAGCAAAACAATCATTAGGTAATACAAGAGGTTTTTATCTGCGCGGCTCATGTAAATTATGTGCACAAGGAGAAAGAGGGGCAAAATGTTTTGAAGGGACTGGTAGTAAGAAACAACATCCGATTACTTCATTCATAATCTGCAATTCAACTTATATTGTCCATATGGGCTAAATTATATAAGCAAAACAAAAAGATCTTTAAAAACTAGGGTCCTTGAACATACCCGGAATATTAGAAATCATGTAACAAATCATAGTGTACCTAGCAGTGGCGTAAGTTCGTCACAGTTGCCCGGAGACAAGTTCATACCAGTTGCCCCTCCCCCCCCCCTTATATTTAGATAAATGTATGTGTGTGTGTGTGTGTGTGTGTGTGTGTGTGTGTGTGTGTGTGTGGAGTGTTCTGAAATTTTTTTTATATACTGTATATATAGATTTCATTGTCTTTTATTTTAAATCACACATTTCTTAGCAATCCTACCCAGGTTTAGAACCCACTGACAGCAGACACTTTACTGATGGAGCTATTTGCTCTAGTACAGGAAGCATGAGAATTGTAACTATATGTAGTTATGTGTAATTGTTAGAGAAGTAACTTCATATAGTGAAAAGATAGTGGCAGCCATCAATTAACTTACTTCAATGGTGTCACAGAATGGGGGGAGAAGAGCCCCCCTTCAGAGCAGGAGCCCGGAGGCAGATGACTCCGTTGCCTCCCAGAGTTCTGCCTCTGGTACCTAGACACTTTCAATCGTGTCATAATAGTGACCCCAGAGGTTTAAAGTTTAAAGGTATTGAAAAAGTTATATTGGATGGTAGGGGAGGAAACCGGGGTAGAAAATTAATAAAGAGGGAAACTTTTTGGATAATAACATTAGATACCCTAATACCTAAGGGTTTAAATGAAAACTTTGAGTTGCTGGTATATGGTATATATATATTATATTATTCTCTTCGAAATTTATATATATTGTCCTCCTTCTTTTTTCATTATTCTTCCTTTTTTGTGCTTTTTTTGTGCTTCCTGTGTCAATAATTAGGTATGAGCATTCCTGCATTAATTTTTTTATCTTATTTTGTGTGTCAGGAACAACGTATTTCAAACAAGTAAATGTAACTACTGTATATATGGATATCTGCAACATGTAGCAAGAACCACGGGTTTGTAACATTGTAAAATGTATCCATATTAAGTGTTTGAGTATAAGCTATTTGATGCAGAATAGCATCTGTTGCAATTGATGTGGTGATTAGATTAGACACATATTTGTATTATAATTGCAGGCTGGATCCTGCTATAGCATGTATTCGTATATATATATATATATATATATATATATATATACTGTCGGAAGGTGCGGCACTCCAGTCAAAAAAACTTCTCATGTAGGCAAATAAATTTGCAACGTTTCAATGCCTTTATTGCGGCATTTTCATCAGGCTTATTACAAATACAAACATAGACTCTTACCTTATATCCCCACCCATCAGTGAATGGCGCCACTCGGGTAGCGGGACCACGCACCCGGCCCGGCGGCTCCCAGTGATGATGTCATCGCGTCTCACGCTCCACAGCGCCCCCGTTGACGCATCACTCCGTTACCATAACAACTGTGAAACATGTACAATAAACTACCGTACTATAGCTACATGTTAAATATAAAACTGAACCACCAATTTAAACATCCAAATCTAGCCTATATATGAGTTAAGAATCCATTATCAACTCAAAGCGATCAATACCACTATATTTTACTCAACATACATAAACAACATCGTAATATAGTGGTTGCTCATCGCATCTATATTGACATTAAATGCCACATTGGGATTAATCAGTGCAGTTAATATAAGCTGGAATTAGACAATGCACACATGCATATAATATAAATAAATTCCTCAGCCCTTAATCCATTTCCTACTAATGCTACCCATTACGGGTATGCATGTGTGAATATATACAGGCCAAACCAGATCACTAATACAACTATTGTTCGCCCCCATGACCATTATTACAAAAAATTATAAAAAATTATTAAGACCCAAGTGCTCATTTAGGACTCTGGGTGTTAAAGTCCCCATTCGATGGATCCATCGGGATTCCATCTGCAGCAATTTTAAACCTCTGTTGCCACCCCGTATATTCAGGGGTACATGATCAATCATCCTATATCGGATAGATATTAGATTATGTCTTGCTTCTACGAAGTGTCTTGCCACAGGTTGTTCACTACCACCCGTAGCAAGTGCCTTCCTGATGGCGGATCTATGCGCAGTCATCCTTTCCTTGAAGCTGCGTTCTGTTTTGCCAATGTAGGATTTCCCACATGGGCAAATAATCTGATAAACCGTGAATTTAGTATTACACGTAACCTGGTGACGAATGTAATATTTTTTTACCAGATAATGGATGGTTAAATATCTCACCTGCCAACATAAATTGGCAGGTGGTGCACGTGCAACGAATGCATCCCAATTTTTGTCGAGCCCCACTGGGCGCAACAGGTCCCTGTATAGTTGATACGTCAGCTTTGACTAATATATCACGGAGGTTTCTACCCCTGGTATGGCAAGGCATAATTCTAGTATTAGCCAGAGGTAATTCAGGGGCAGACTGTACAATCGGCCATAATTTTTTCACTTTATTAGTAATAATGGGGCTTGCTTGATTGTACCGATTCACCCAAGGTAATATATTATCTGACTCCCGTCTTATTACTATGTCCTGCTGCGAATATTTTAACACCTTTTGCTTTGCGTCCAATAGCATACCAAGTTGGTACCCCCTTGCAAGAAATTTATCTATCAATACATTGATCTGTTGTTCTGCTAATTTACTGTCTGTTGTGATACGTTTAATCCTCAACATCTGTGAATAGGGTAAACCTCTCACAAGTGCTCTTGGGTGGGCGCTATTATAATGCAGTAAGTTGTTTCTATCGGTGTCCTTGGTATAGAGGCTGGTATGGATAATGCCCTCTCTAATCCTAATAGCTACATCCAGGAAATTTACACAATCTTCCGAGATATTATATGTGAATTTAACTGGACCATCACATGAATTATAATTATCCAACAGGTTGATCAACTCCTGGTTTTTCCCCCACCAGATTATCAGCAAATCATCTATAAAACGTGTATAAAATACAATCTGGCTAACAACCTGTGGGAATGTAAAAAATGCATCCTGCTCAATACTAAACATAAACATATTGGCGTACGATGGGGCCACACTCGACCCCATCGCACAGCCAATACGCTGCAAATAGAATTTATTATCATAGATAAAAAAGTTAGATGTAAGTATGAGTCGAAGTAAATCCATCACATAGCCTAAGTCCGGTCCCATATAATTTGCATTATCTTTCAAGAATCTGTATGTGCATTGCAGTCCCATCTCATGCGGGATTACAGTATATAAGCTCTTTACATCTATACTGCATAGCCATATTTCTCCTTGCAATACGGGCAAATCCTTCAATTTAAGGAGGAGAGATGGAGTGTCTAACAGGTATAGGGGATGTGCCCTAATGGCCGGCTGAAACAGGGAATCCAAATATATCGATGTATTCTGCAGTAATGATCCTCTTGCGGATATTATAGGGCGCCCTGGGGGCTTTGTCATAGATTTATGTATTTTCGGAGTTGTGTATAGGAGGGGTACCATAGGGAATTCCGGAACAAGGGCTGTAGCTATATCTTGGGTGATCTGTCCATTATCTACAGCTATTTTCAAGATCATCTGTAGCTCTTTTTTGATTTTTATTGTTGGATCACCAGGTAGTGGTTGATATGTATGATAATCTTCAAGTTGTGCTTGAACTTCAGCCTTGTAATTTTGTACATCCTGTATTACCAGGGCACCGCCCTTATCCGCAGGACGGAAGACCAATTGTTGGTTTTGAGATAACTTTTTAAGTGCTAAATGTTCCTGTTTACTCAGGTTATGTCTCATAGGTGGCAGAGTATTAACCGTTCCCTGTACATCAACCTCCATAAGTCGCATAAACGTCTTAATACTAGCATTAAATGATTGCGGATCAAACTTAGAGCGTGGTAATACCTTGCGTAATTGAGGTGGAATATCAGACGGAGTTTTTTCTGCAGTATTGATATTTTTGGCAAAGAATTCTTTAAGTTTTAATTGTCGATGGAGGGCTTGTTGTTCTATGAGCCATTGGAATTGATCAAACGGGACCGATGGCACAAAAGACAGTCCTCGCGCTAGTACATCATTCTCAACTTTATTGAGAGTATACGATGATAAATTAACTACTAGGTTCGTTTGGCCACTGGTGGTTTTCTTCCACGTCCCCTTCCTTTTTGTTTGGCCTCCCCTCCTCGTGCATGTCCTCTGCCTTTTACCTCTATCGCCCTTGTGGTCACCCCTAAAGGGCGTGTAGATCCAGCATTGCCGTTGGTATCCTCAATCTCACTCAGAGATGAAACCCTTTCGGTTGATGAATCAGTGTCCTGTGTGAATCTTGATCTGTTCCTCCGGAAGAATGGCCTCCTTTGGTCACTTCTTTCCTTATTGCTAGTCCATTGGTACACTGAATTAAATTCATAGTCGGCATCCACTTTATCTCTCTTCTCCTTCTTGAATTTCACAAGATCGCGTTTGTAGGTTTGGAGTTGTCCGTTCAATTTATCATACCAGTTAGTGTTGGTATCCTTCTCAAGACTTTCCTTATGTATAACTTCAAATGCCTTGATTTTATCTTTCAATAAATTGACTTCCTTTGTTGAATGTTCAATAATTAACAACATAAGGTCGAATGAGCATTTGTTGAGCATGGCCACCCATTTTTTACAAAATGCTCCATCATGTCGACCAATAGTGGGGCAGTTTTTTACTCTTAATCCACGCGGGATTTTTTTTGCCCTATAATATTCACTTAAGGTAAGTCCATGATAGAAGTAATCAATTTCCTTCTTTTTATACTTAAGGAGATCCCGGTATAATTCCTCCACAGGAGGAGGCTCAAACCGTTCTGCTAGTTCAGCTGTATATAATATCTGATCAGCTTCACTTTCAGAAAAAGAATGCACGTCTCCAATTGAATAGGTTGTATGCTGAAAGCCACTTGCATGTTGCTCTATATTTGCATCAACCATTGTATCAGGTCTTATTGCAGAGATAAAGATAAATATTACCACGCCGACATAAAAGGTAACAATGCCACAAATAAATGTAAGGTGCTTATGTGCCAAACATAAACAAATGCACAAGATCACCTCCCAATGCGCATAGAATGATGTGCTATGAGTGATATGTCCATAACAACTTATAGGTTAGTAATGTGTCAAATTACTCCCAGTGAAAAAGTTGTTTAAACAGTGTACCAATGTATTACTAGCAAGCAATAAGATTAAAAGATGAACAGTCACTGATGAATAATCAAACTTGTCATAGCCGCGGGGTGCCATGTGATTCAGACTGCGCCATGCAATCACGATACATATAGATTCATATTACCGGCACTCCTCTTTATGGCTGATTCGTAACTTTGCTGGTTGCCCTCACAGATTGAAATAGATACTGTCGGAAGGTGCGGCACTCCAGTCAAAAAAACTTCTCATGTAGGCAAATAAATTTGCAACGTTTCAATGCCTTTATTGCGGCATTTTCATCAGGCTTATTACAAATACAAACATAGACTCTTACCTTATATCCCCACCCATCAGTGAATGGCGCCACTCGGGTAGCGGGACCACGCACCCGGCCCGGCGGATCCCAGTGATGATGTCATCGCGTCTCACGCTCCACAGCGCCCCCGTTGACGCATCACTCCGTTACCATAACAACTGTGAAACATGTACAATAAACTACCGTACTATAGCTACATGTTAAATATAAAACTGAACCACCAATCTAAACATCCAAATCTAGCCTATATATGAGTTAAGAATCCATTATCAACTCAAAGCGATCAATACCACTATATTTTACTCAACATACATAAACAACATCGTAATATAGTGGTTGCTCATCGCATCTATATTGACATTAAATGCCACATTGGGATTAATCAGTGCAGTTAATATAAGCTGGAATTAGACAATGCACACATGCATATAATATAAATAAATTCCTCAGCCCTTAATCCATTTCTTACTAATGCTACCCATTACGGGTATGCATGAGTGAATATATACAGGCCAAACCAGATCACTAATACAACTATTGTTCGCCCCCATGACCATTATTCCAAAAAATTATAAAAAATTATTAAGACCCAAGTGCTCATTTAGGCCTCTGGGTGTTAAAGTCCCCATTCGATGGATCCATCGGGATTCCATCTGCAGCAATTTTAAACCTCTGTTGCCACCCCGTATATTCAGGGGTACAAGATCAATCATCCTATATCGCCCTATAATATCCGCAAGAGGATCATTACTGCAGAATACATCGATATATTTGGATTCCCTGTTTCAGCCGGCCATTAGGGCACATCCCCTATACCTGTTAGACACTCCATCTCTCCTCCTTAAATTGAAGGATTTGCCCGTATTGCAAGGAGAAATATGGCTATGCAGTATAGATGTAAAGAGCTTATATACTGTAATCCCGCATGAGATGGGACTGCAATGCACATACAGATTCTTGAAAGATAATGCAAATTATATGGGACCGGACTTAGGCTTTGTGATGGATTTACTTCGACTCATACTTACATCTAACTTTTTTATCTATGATAATAAATTCTATTTGCAGCGTATTGGCTGTGCGATGGGGTCGAGTGTGGCCCCATCGTACGCCAATATGTTTATGTTTAGTATTGAGCAGGATGCATTTTTTACATGCCCACAGGTTGTTAGCCAGATTGTATTTTATACACGTTTTATAGATGATTTGCTGATAATCTGGCGGGGGAAAAAGCAGGAGTTGATCAACCTGTTGGATAATTATAATTCATGTGATGGTCCAGTTAAATTCACATATAATATCTCGGAAGATTGTGTAAATTTCCTGGATGTAGCTATTAGGATTAGAGAGGGCATTATCCATACCAGCCTCTATACTGTCAAAGTCAGAAAAATATCCCTATACATGCTGCCATATTTGCACCTCACGCTGGTCCGCGCTGCGCATGCGTGCGCTTTCCCGTGATAGCGCATACCCGCTGATACGTGCACCCGCTCGCATCGGTATGCGTATTTACGGTAAAGAGTATGTAGTCGTAGCGTGCGACCCAATCGTTACATATTTCCACAATTAACGTAGTTTATAGATCATGGTCCCTTTGATAGATTCTGAAAGTTTGGTTAATATAGAATGTCCCTAAACGGAGGGATCCCTCTTTGTATTGTAGGAAGGGTCTAACAGGAGTCATACAGTAGTGTTTGGTACCCATCGGAAGAGTATTTAAATAGCAATATTCCGGTGTTGGTTTGGAGCGTATTAATCGCTCGTGCGAATAGTTATGGACATAAGAAGTTTATGTCCATTACTATTATTTACTCTTACTCAGGTATGCGGCGGGAAACCCAGTTTCCCACCCACCTGACCTGTTTGAAATCGTCACAGCCCACCTGTATGAATTACCCAATGACCTTTTGTTATGATGCGAAGCCGAATTCCTGTGTCCAATGGACGACAAGATTGTAGGGACCATTAGATTGCATTGTGTGTGGGGCATAAATAGGCAGGCCGACCACATCCAGCTCTCACTCTTCAACGGTTCTCATTGCTGAAAATCGGGTGCTGGATGTCCAGGCGCATGCGATCGTTTCCCCTTATGCGTAAGTTTTTCTCCGTGATCATATTGTCTTACTGTGAGCCATCTCTCTCATCTCATCTCTCTCTCTCTCTCTCTCGCTCTCTCTACTCTTTCTCCCATATTTTCCTTGAAGTATCTCTAATTGTATTGTATTGTATTTTATAGTGTAGTTATTTGGTTAGGAAGTCTCTGTTATATTGTAGTGTATCATTTGTACTGTGATTCCTTTTTACAAGTATATTAGTTATAATACAGTTAATAGGCTTTGGACCCTAAACCAGTATCTGTGTATTTCCTATAGTGTTGTGTCCACTTGAGCGTCGGTGACGCTCAAGCAGCTTTGTAGTTAGTCAGGTTACACAAGGTTGCACTTACACCCTGTATTCACATTAAGGTATTCTGTGTATCTCATTGTTAAAGGCATAGATATCAAGGTATAGCGTTGTGAGCTTCTGCGCCGCTGGTGATCTCCTCGTGGTCTCGAGCGTCCGCTACGCCATAGCGAATCATTACGTTTGTCTGTAGCCACTAGTGTGTCAGTCTGGTGATCTCTGGGCCGTGAGCGAACGCGACGCTAGAGCGTCTCGCCTACGGCTGAGCGATCGTTACGCAACTTACGTACCCTTACGGTACTTCTTAAGTAAACAGCGTATAGTGTTCTTAGACCTCATAAAGGGTTATATATACGATAAATAGATTCTGCTTTATCAATTGGCGGCTCGTCCTGTCCTTCACATATCTGCACTAGGTAGATCAGCAGACATTATCCCCCAGCAAAGGGTGGGAGGTTGTCTCGCAGTGCTGACGGGATAAGCGTCTGCTTCACTTAGATAAAGAGTGCTGAAGGAATCCGGGAACCGGAGGTAAGAACAAAACGCTTGTGTCTTTTAAAAACTGTTTATTTGTCTTCTGTCTTGTGTACACACGCACGCATACATATATCTGCATTTCTTTTTCATTTTCGTATATCACTATCCTGTTTGCCAATTTTATAGTTGATAGAAAAGTGCTAAAAGAGACTTGCTGTTATTTTATAGTTTAAGAATAGAGGTAATAGTTAAAAGGGTAGAGAAACACACAGGTTTGCCTGGGAGATAAGGCAAAGCCAGTGGGGTACGCGGTAGATGATCAGGGATCGTCTACATTGATAAAAGTATATTGTGTTACGGTGGATCTTTGCATTGCGTACACGTGTCTCTAACAAAGACTAGCGTACGCAATCCAAAGGCCGACGCACGCAGCGTGCATTACGCAACGGAGCGTCCGGTTACGCCCACGTAGCTCAAATCACGAAAAGTTGAAATTTTAGCGCAAAGCGATAATTAACGCAAAGGCGATAGTTAGCGCTAAGCGGTAAATAGCGCAAGAGGCGATAAATAACGCAAGTCTATTTTTGAAAACCCTGAAATTTAGTTCAACAGATCCTGCTCCTAATTGGTAACACAGCTGGGCTGAAGAAAAATTTCTGCGCAGAAATAGATATAAATGAAAGTGTACATGTGTTGAGTGAGTGTGTTTTTGTATACAAGTTTATACAACTTAGAGGTTGAACCAAAAGAAATCGGGTAGGACATACGTGTAAGTGACATACACGGTGGCTAAGGAGGCATCCTTGGTTAAATAATATTTGAGCATTAGAGTATAGCGGACCAGTACAAGACCAGGAGGTCATACCAGGAGGTCGTACAGACAAGACCAGGAGGTCATAAGGAGACAAAGAGGTCCGCTATAAAGGTAAGAGGCACAACCCCGGGGGTTGGTCCAGAACCCATATAGGCCATATAAGCTCTGGCTGAAGGAATTCGCAGCCGAAATTTTCGATTCCACTGATCTCTCAGTACATAACAGGTAGTGCTTATGTACTGAACGATTGTACCGCACGTCATTGTGTGCATTAGTAAACCTGACTAGTATCATTTTGCGTACAAAAGTCATAAACGCTAGTTGTACACTCTGACGTGATTTGTGTAATTTTTTATTTTTAAAGGGAAGTTCGCTGGTCACTCAGGAACTATCTAGCAACCCCACCTTTACTGGAAAGAGTAAGTGTCCTGCGGGTAACCCTCATATGTTCCAGTAAACAGAAGGTTTTTGGTAGGGCCCTGTATCGAGTACGCCAGCACCATGTCGGTGTGATCAGGTCGTATTGGTCGAGGTGGGCGAGTGAGTGGGGTACTCGGTAAACCGCCACCGCCGGCCTATTTTGAATAATTTGGTTTGCTGTAAGGGTTCGCTGAAGACCGTGATATAAAGATCAAAGGAGTAGTAAGCAACACCTGCAGATTATGGGGGCCAGTTGTTCAGGTAGGGGGCGATCAACCTCGGTTCGGGTTGATTCAGAGAACCGACCAGTTGGGTCGGCAAGGTACATCATGTGTGAGAAATATGGAAGTCACACAGAGGTTTTATGTGATGAATGGGAGAGAATGACTGTACGAGACAGGGAGAAATTCCCAAGAATAGGTAGCTTCAGTCCAGAAGTGTTACAAAATTTAAGGAGGAGGATATGTCTCATAAAATCAACAAAGAGACGAATCCAGCATCATGATTATTTACAGTTATGGCAACAGGAAGGTGAGATACAGAGAGGGTTGGCTCTGGCGGCGGGATCTGGGGCTGTCAGGAAACTGATAGCCACAGCCCCGCCTCCACCATACATTGCAGGAGAGAAGTTGATTGCGGAGAAAAACGCACTGGGGCGTAAAACACAAACTCTTAGCAACCTTGTAAATGTTAATGATGTTAACCAAGTAACCCATGCAATTATTGACCCGTGCAAGTTGTACCCTGTTCTGAACTTTCCTCAGGAGTGTGATCAAGAAGACGATTCGGCAACAATTTCAGCGCTCTCTCTAGCGGCCACCATATCAGAAACCACAGTAGGAACTGCACCACTCACGAGATTAGTGAAGGCCCCTAGCGGAGGGATAGGTGAGGTCGTGTCAACGGGTAAGTACGGCACCATGCATTATACCGAAACAATTTCACCACAAGCTGTAGAATCTACACAGAATGAGGTTGTTAGAGTTAACCCTGTTAGAGTAATAGCAGTCCCCAATGGGAAAACAGATGCATCAGGAGCCACTCCCATAAGGAACATTGCCATGTACACTCCATTTTCCCGAATGGAATTAAGAACCATAGTGTCCGAATTTCCTGACCCCAGGAAAGACTTAGTTGCTAGCCAAAAATACATCAGGGATCTAGGGAACACTGTAGAACCCAACCACAAAGATTGGCAGATACTGCTAAGAGCTTGTTTACCTTCAAATGTCGACTCAGTTCAATTCTTGGCTGATTGTGGACTAGATAAAGATGTACCGCTTTCAGATGTGTACAACAAAGATAACGTAAAAAGGATAAATTTACAGCTAAAGGAGTATTTCCCAGCCGTTGTTAAATGGAACAAAATATTCTCCATTAGACAAAAAGAGTCCGAAACGGCAACAGAATATTTTCACCGGGCACTATTAGAAATGGCAAAATACACTGGTATAGAAGACATTAAGACCAACCCAAACCACCAAGAAGTAGCAGTATCTGTACTGATGGATGGTTTAAAGGAAACATTAAAGGCTAGGGTACAGACCACGCAACCATGTTGGCGAGGTCTGTCAGTGTCCACTTTGAGAGAGGCTGCTATTGATCACGACAGAAACATCACCAGGCACCGAGAATCGCAAAGTGATAAGTTAATGTCAGTAAGTATACAGGCGCTGACCACAAGGCAGCCTGCGTATGTACCACCGAATCCTGTGGGTAAGTCAAGTGTAATAACATGTTTTTCTTGTAACAAACAGGGACACTATGCACGAGACTGTAGAACAAAGAGTGTACAAAGATCTTTTCAACCCCCTAGACAACGACACGACACACGACATTGGGAGCAGGGTCCACAGAGGCGGAGTTTTGAGCCACATACAGGGGAAACAAAAAGATACCCCCCGAACAGAGATTGGCATGCCTCTGGTAGTTCCCAACTAACTCCCTCACAAGTAGTTGCTGCCAGCGGGATTCAGGGAGGTCAGCATACCCAATAGGGGTGTGGCCATACCTGTAATCTGCAGCCGGTTAAATTGATTGCCAGTCTTGGAAGTGAACCAGAGATTGCAATCAATGTAGCTGGTAAAACTTTAAACTTTCTTGTAGACACAGGGGCGGCCAAGTCAGTGATAAATTCGACAGTGGGCATGAGAACCACTGGTAGGACCATTCCAGCCATGGGAGTAACAGGAGTAGTCCAGCATTACCCTGTTAGCAAACCAGCCGAGATTACAATAGGGCCTTTGCATACCAAGCATTCCTTTTTGCTGGCTGCATCGGCACCGACCAATCTCCTGGGAAGAGACTTACTGTGTAAAATGGGGTGCGTCATTTATTGTACTTCTGAAGGTGTATTCTTGGACATACCTGAGAATTACGCTCAGGAAGTACGAGACATGTTAGACTCCCCATCAAAATTAATGTCACATTCCAGTATGACAAATAGGAATCCATCCCAAGTAGAAGAGATGACATCTCAAATACCAGAGTCACTTTGGACAAAAGACGGACAGGACACTGGATTAATGGCAAACGTAGCTCCAGTAGTTGTACAAGTAAAAGATGGTAGGATAGCTCCAAAAATCCCACAGTATCCTCTGAAGCCAGAGGTGGAGTTAGGAGTTTACCCAGTAATAGAGCGCTTGCTACAACAGGGCATTCTGGTAAGAACGTCCAGCACTGCCAATAGTCCCATCTTCCCTGTTAAAAAGAGAGGGGGGAGGGGTTACAGGCTAGTGCAGGATCTAAGGGGGATTAACAAAATAGTTGAGAGTCAGTTCCCCGTAGTGCCAAATCCAGCTGTCATCCTAATGCAAATTCCTCCCACTGCCAAATTTTTCACTGTTATTGACCTCTGCTCCGCTTTCTTTTCGGTACCTCTGCACCCTGACAGCCAATATTTGTTTGCATTCACATACAGAGGAGTCCAATACACGTGGACTCGACTACCCCAAGGTTTCATAGATAGTCCAAGTATATTTTCTCAGGCTTTGCATGATTGTTTACAGTCTTTCCAAACAGAGAGTGGATCAGTATTGATACAGTATGTGGATGATTTATTACTGTGTTCAGATTCACTGGAAGCATCCCTGAAGGATACGAAACAGCTCCTGTTTCATCTTTCAGACACAGGACACAAGGTTTCCAAAGACAAGTTGCAATTATGCCAAACTAAGGTAAAATATTTGGGACACTGTCTAACACAAGGACTGAGACACCTGACCGCTGATAGAATCCAAGCAATTAGAGACATGACTCTACCACAAACCCAGCAACAGATCAGGACGTTTTTAGGAATGTGTGGGTATTGCCGTAATTGGATCCCAGGGTTTTCCATATTGGCGTTACCTTTGCAGGAAATGGTCTCCTCAAACAAACCTGATAGGATTTCGCATACCGACGAATCCGAAACAGCATTTGAGAGACTCAAACAGTGCCTAACGCAGGCGCCAGCACTAGGTATGCCAGACTATAGGAAACCCTTTGAACTATACGGAACAGAAAGTGCTGGTTGCGCAGCAGGTGTACTAACCCAAAAACACGGTGATGCCAGCAGGCCAGTTGCATACTACAGCGCTCAGCTAGACACGGTAGCGCGATCCCTCCCCACATGCTTGCGAAGCGTTGCTGCAATAGCATTGCTAGTAACAAAAAGCGAAGATGTCGTGCTAGGCCACAACCTCGCAATCCATACACCACATGCAGTGTCAGCCTTATTGAATTCTGCCCAAACCAGACACGTCTCATCAGCGAGGTTTACAAGATGGGAATTGGCGCTAATGGCCCCAGTAAACATCACCATAAGGAGATGCAGTGCATTAAATCCTGCAACATATCTCCCAGGTGTGCCTGGTCATGCACAAAGGGTGGAAGGTGAGAGTGCTGGGGAAGGAGGATTTAATACAAAGGAAGATACACATGATTGTATGGAATATTTGACCCAAAATTTTACCGCAAGGCCTGACATCAGTGACAATCCACTGGAAGATGCAGAACTCACGTTCTACACGGACGGTAGTTGTCACAGACAGTCAGACTCGGGAGACTTGTGTACTGGATACGCAGTCGTAGATGACCAAGACACCATAGAAGCGGAACCGCTAGGCCCACCTCACTCAGCCCAGGTTGCTGAACAGGTCGCCCTAACCAGAGCATGTGAATTGGCTAAGGGTAAGTCAGCCAATATCTACACCGATTCCAGATACGCATTCGGGGTAGTCCATGATTTCGGAGCCCTATGGCGCCTCAGAAATTTCATGACGGCAGCTGGTACACCGATAGCGCATGCAGCTCACATAAAAAGGCTTCTAACAGCGATACAGGAACCCGACAGAGTGGCTGTTATCAAATGTAAAGCACACACATATAGTCAAGACCCAGTATCACTTGGTAACAGCCGAGCAGACGAAGCTGCTAAGTTAGCAGCTGCTACCCCCATACCGACAGACACCACACAACTGATGGTATTCAATACCATCAACACACAGAAGTTGTGTGAAATGCAGAATTTGTGTTCCGCACAGGAAAGAGCAGTCTGGAAGGCAAAGGGATATGGCCAGGAGTCCTCAGGGCTCTGGACGGATGGACATGGTAAACCAGTGGCCCCCAGGACATATCTTCCATGTCTGGCTGAAGCAGCTCACGGGCTGACTCATCTAGGCAAGGAGGGGATGTGCAAATTGGTAAGAGCATACTGGTGCGCCCCAGGATTCTCCTCTCATGCGAGTAAAAGAGCAATGTCATGCCTTACCTGTCTGAGAAAGAATATTGGAAAGGCAATACCTACAGAACCATCCCATATCCCACCTGCCGGCGGCCCTTTTCAGGTAATACAAATTGACTTCATTCAATTACCCCCATGTCGGAATTTGAAATATGTACTTGTTTGTATAGATGTTTTCTCGAATTGGGTCGAAGCATTTCCAGCGGCTACAAATACCGCTATGTTTACAGCTAAGAAAATTGTGCAGGAATTTGTATGTAGATATGGTATCCCTAGAATAATCGAAAGTGATAGGGGTACCCATTTTACAGGTGATGTCTTTCAAGGAATGTGTAAGTTGATGGGAATTGATAGCAAGCTGCACACTCCGTACCGTCCACAGGCAAGTGCGAAGGTCGAAAGAGTGAACAGCACGATTAAAAATAAATTGAGTAAAGTAATGGCAGAGACAGGATTGACATGGCCAGAAGCTTTACCCATTGTTTTGTATAGCATCAGAACCACTCCCAGGTCCCCTCTTAATCTGTCCCCTTTTGAAATCTTGTTTGGTCGACAACCGCATGTCATGATTAACCCTCAGGATGATTTGAAATGTAACAATGAAGTAACTGTAAAGTACTTAATTAACATGAGTAAACAGTTGAGGAACCAAAATGAAAATCTGAAATTGGTGATTCCTGATCTACCTGATAGTAATTGTCATGACATTGAATCTGGGGATTATGTAATGATACGAAATTTTCTACGCTCAGGTTGTCTTATTGATAGATGGGAAGGACCATACCAGGTCTTATTGACTAGCACCACAGCATTGAAGGTTGCTGAGAGAGAGACTTGGGTCCATTCATCCCACTGCAAGAAGGTTGCTGATCCAGAGAAGTCCCGTGATAAGGAACAGACGGTAGAGGTTGTATCACTGGAGTGTCTGTTCCAGGAGGACTGAGGCGGCACCTGAGCCTTGAAGACCGAAAGCAGTTGTCGACTCCCCAATCCCTTTTATTGTTTTTCTCCACTTCCCATCCCCTCTCCCTTGAAATTTCTTTTTCCCCCTTCTCATACTTCTCCATTTCCTCCTCAAAGATGGACTTACCCCAAGAGACTGTGATCCGGATTTTCCTGTTGACCATGATGTTGACCAGAGCAGTCTGTTCCGGCGAGAGTACCATGGAGGTCGAGAGAGGTTCTGGAACGGGTTCCGATTATGATGATGAAGGCGTAGTTTTCCAAGATCAACCTAACCAACAAGCAAAGGCGAGTATCAGAAAACGATCCGATAGAAGAAATTGTGATGGATTGTTAGCTGAAGAAAACTGTATCTGCAGGCTTTGTAACAACTTGGTTGAGGATGGGTGCATAAAGAAATGCCAATCCAGTTTCAATATCCATATGGACCGGCATCCATTGAGTGATTATCACTCCTTAGTGGGTAATGTATTAAACAAAACAGATTGTTGGGTATGCTCTCAAGTACCTCAGGGTCATAGCAAATCAGGGCTAGTACCATTTCCTTTAGCGATAGGGGAGGTACTTGAGTTAAATGGTGGGAGACCGGTGGACAGGAGGTTTAATATCTCCAGCCCTCCTAGTTTGAAGCTCCACCAATACCATGTGGATAGGTCCCTCTTATGTTTCAACCTCTCCAATCCCCGACAGCCGGGAAATTGGGAAGTGTCATGGAGCAACCTGACCATGACCTTCTCGCATAGAGCAGATAGAATGCCTACAGATACAGAGCTTGTACGCCACATAGCCAGTAGAGGAAAATCTTTCAGGTATAGATATACCTTAGGAAATAGGATTACTAGAGTTGGAGAGGTATCACCAGGATACTGTGCACATATCGTACAACCCGATACGTGTATTAAGCAGATGGAAGAATTAGGGTCAGGAGATTTCACCTGGAAGGTATGTAATATGGTAATGTCCTACTCCGTCCCATATGTTCTCCCCGATGATGCTTATTTCATATGCGGGAGGAAGGCGTACAAGTGGCTTGCCCCAAACTCTGAAGGATTGTGTTATATTGGAAAAGTATTGCCTGAAGTGATGACTGTAACTCATGATAAAATGAAAGACATACACCGTGGTGCCCAAGCTCCTTATACTCACACTCATTACGAGCACCTCGTTAAAAGACAACTGTCAGAAAGGTTAGAGCATCCGGCCTCTGATCTGATCCATGAATCCACCGGGATTCAGGTTCTAGTGGCGTTAGATTTCACTCGCACCGCTCGAGGAGTGATGAATTATAGATACATTTCCGCACTCGCCAATTTGTTAGATAATATCACTGAAATGTATGATGACACGTTTAGATACACTGGAAGAGAACTCCAAGCTTATAAAACAGAACTGGTACAGCATAGAATGGTTCTTAATTACCTCACAGCAGTGACAGGCGGATATTGTGTTACATTGGCAACACAGTACGGCGTGAAGTGTTGCACGTATATCACAAATAGCACCGAGGATCCGGTAGAGGTCATAGACCAAAAGATGGACGATATTCTCCAATTGAAGTGGGAATTTCGCCAAAAACACAATCTCACTCTTGCTGCTGTAGGTAATGAGCTGACTGGTTGGGTGTCATGGTTGAACCCGCGAAATTGGTTCTCCGGTTTGGGAGACTGGGCTCAAGGAGTCATAATGGATGTTGGAAAGTTTCTCCTATGTATTTTAGGTGTTGTTATATCTATTGGATTGATATTTAGATGCGGGCAGGCTTTAATGAGGTGCAAACAAAGTACAAGAGTGATGAGTTTGAGGAGTGAGGAAACTGTAATTAACCTGGATTTGATTTATGACCCAATGATAGAAACCAGGATGTGATGAAAATGTGATTATACGGTCCGTTTCTTTCACCTGTTTTTCTGCTTTTCTCCAAGATAACAAGACCCCCTTGGACGAGGAAGTTGACGAGACGCTATACAGACAACGGATGGACCAAAGAAAGAGTTTTGACCACTTGAGAAATGGACACTTGATGAACTTTGCCATGGATCCCCAGTTTCCCTAGTATTTTTAAACTCACGCTAGCCCAACATTTTTTTTGTAAATCTGATGGCACTGACAAAGCTTGTTGCTCATGCCTAAGGAGCAAAACAGCGCAAAGAAGACGACTTTCAACTGATACCGAACAAAACTTCGACGACAGATGTACATTTACCTGACATAGAATATCATTGCATTTCCCATAAGTGTTCTTCATCTTCATCTCTACAACCCTCAGGTAATAACACACATAGTATAGGGAATACAGGCACAGATATCAGCAATCACATATTCCCCCATTCATGTATCATCAACTAAAATGTGCTCCCCATTTTGTTCAAAAAAAAAAAAAATCCGAAAAGAGCTCGGTAAAGTTTGACAGCCCATCCACAGACCTGTACCACAGGATAAGAAGGAATTCAAATGTATACTTCGCAATACCTCGAAGCTTGATTTACAACACGTACGGCACGATGATACATGACCCCCCCCCCAAACATGGACTCATACACACATGCTTCTGCTATCTCACTAGGTCATACCCTCTTCACACCTACTCCTCTCTCCTCCCCTACCCAACCATGGAAATGAATTAACCCCTGACATATATTTTTCTCCTTTTGAAATGTTTTAGAAGGTGGCAGTTATTATTGACTGCCAAAGGGTGGACTGTCAAAGTCAGAAAAATATCCCTATACATGCTGCCATATTTGCACCTCACGCTGGTCCGCGCTGCGCATGCGTGCGCTTTCCCGTGATAGCGCATACCCGCTGATACGTGCACCCGCTCGCATCGGTATGCGTATTTACGGTAAAGAGTATGTAGTCGTAGCGTGCGACCCAATCGTTACATATTTCCACAATTAACGTAGTTTATAGATCATGGTCCCTTTGATAGATTCTGAAAGTTTGGTTAATATAGAATGTCCCTAAACGGAGGGATCCCTCTTTGTATTGTAGGAAGGGTCTAACAGGAGTCATACAGTAGTGTTTGGTACCCATCAGAAGAGTATTTAAATAGCAATATTCCGGTGTTGGTTTGGAGCGTATTAATCACTCGTGCGAATAGTTATGGACATAAGAAGTTTATGTCCATTACTATTATTTACTCTTACTCAGGTATGCGGCGGGAAACCCAGTTTCCCACCCACCTGAGCTGTTTGAAATCGTCACAGCCCACCTGTATGAATTACCCAATGACCTTTTGTTATGATGCGAAGCCGAATTCCTGTGTCCAATGGACGACAAGATTGTAGGGACCATTAGATTGCATTGTGTGTGGGGCATAAATAGGCAGGCCGACCACATCCAGCTCTCACTCTTCAACGGTTCTCATTGCTGAAAATCGGGTGCTGGATGTCCAGGCGCATGCGATCGTTTCCCCTTATGCGTAAGTTTTTCTCCGTGATCATATTGTCTTACTGTGAGCCATCTCTCTCATCTCATCTCTCTCTCTCTCTCTCTCTCGCTCTCTCTACTCTTTCTCCCATATTTTCCTTAAAGTATCTCTAATTGTATTG